>NW_023503771.1:0-98050 GCF_014529535.1 Bradysia coprophila | reverse complement strand
GAAATTTGACGAAGTTCGAAAATTTGTCGAAATTTGACGAAATTGACGAAATTCGAAAATTTGACGAAATTTGAAAATTTGACAAAATTTGAAAATTTGACGAAATTTGAAAATTTGACGAAATTTGAAAATTTGACGAAATTCGAAATTTGTCGAAATTTGACGAAATTGAAAATTTGATGAAATTGGAAGACGAATTTGACGAAATTCGAAAATTTGACGAAATTTGACCGAAATTCAAAAATTGACGAAATTTGAAGATTTGACGAAATTCGAAAATTTGACGAAATTCGAAAATTTATGAAATTCGAAAATTTGACGAAATTTGAAATTTGATGAGTAGCTCAAAATTTGGTCACTCTAATCACTCTAGCTCAAACGAATCTGCCCGACCTGATAAAAGGTTCTATAAATCAAACTTATTTACACGACCCATTGTATCAAAATGTTCCTATAGGAACAGGCACTTTTGTCTGATGCGTGGGTGAAAATCTTCTCACGATGTCCTGACTGCTAATTTGTTAAAATGCTAAAGTATGTTGGGTCTCTAAGATTCTATTGTATACTGCCAGACGAACCTTTTGTATGGTTGACCATTGTGTTTAGTGTGGGAGAAAACTTTCTCACGATATTAGTGACATAAAAATGATAAAATACGCGAATATATTAGGTCATTATAGTTCTATTGTCTATTCATCAACTCTTTTTGACAAGATTTATTGACCTCTATTTTACCTTTTTCGACAGGTCTATTGTACCCTCGTCGTTGACAGGTATTGTTCTTTTTTTAGTTTGACGTACAGCTATGAAAACAGCCTATATATTCTTCTCTCAGAAACCACTTCGAGGTCAATAAAACAAAATTCTGGTTTTTCCTGGGGTAATGGCGTATCACATTTTCATTTTTATGCCCACCCTGAGGTTCCTGCAAAATTTCATGGAGATTGGCTTACTAGTTTCGAGATCGACCGTCGATAGATAGACAGATAGATAGACAGATAGATAGACAGATAGATAGACAGATAGATAGACAGATAGATAGACAGATAGATAGACACATACAGAGTAAGTTGAAAGATTTTGATTGTTTGGAAAACGTTAATTTGGTGCATTTTCTATCAAAATGACCAACTTCAAAACGATGTATCTCCGGCAATTTTAAAGTTACATAGTCGAGTGATAGCTCGTTTTGCTCGTATTTGAAGCGCGAATAAGATAGAATAGGATTTGTGGTGATACAGGCCAAAGGAAAGAATCTTAAATTCTCGCCTATATATAGTTGCCGCGTCGCAAAAAAATTTTCTTCGTTCTTTTTTTTGGAAGTTAGACTGCGCCAAGTCCTCCGCTATCGCTCCGGACATGATCCAAGAATGCAAGCTGGCCATTCTCCTCTGGTACGACAGTAAAGTTGATTGATGGAAATTGTGAATTCAACATTTGTAGTGTTGGTTCCATTGTTTACCGGACCCAAAGTAAACTTTCCAATTTTCTCGGAAGTACTAAAGACAAGCCGAAAAAATTGGAAAAATCTGGCATTTACAATCACCTGTAGTTGTTGTCAATCGATTTACTACGGCCAATTGCAAATACGGTACAGAGAACATCTTTCGAGCATCAAAAATAGCAAACCAGAGAAATCATCAGTGGCCGAACACGCATTAACGAATTTACATTTGAATTTCAAAAAAGTTGATGAAGCGTTTGAAAAAGAAGAATTAAAATTGCTAAATGTGGTAATGAACCCTATGCGTTTAGAAGCATACGAAAGTTACTACATTCATAGACATGTAACGAGCCATCAGAACAGTCGGAGCGTTTGCTGCGACTGAGCCCCGTACAAACCCGTATATCTATTGCGTACGTGACCCTAGTGCGTCTGTCACCCTACTTTGACCGTAAGCCTATCCGCCGGTTAAAGTAGTTAAAGTAAAATTATTATGTAATGTGTACATCTTAGAAATTGCGCATAGCGCAATTACGAAGCCCGTACGACGTTCCTTTCAAATAAAACAAAACTTTCAAATAGCCCTAAAATTTTAATTTATTGAGTATAAATACACATAGGCCTAGTATCGGCCTCAGTCCGAGGATCCAAATTTATTTTTTTTTTCAACTACATTCTATTCGGCCTTTGATTACCTTCCAAATGAAACAAAAAATACGAAAAACGTATGAAATTTGCTCGAGTTATATGTAAAACACACATAGGGCCCTAGTAGCGGCCTTAGTCCGAGGACCCAAATTTAATTTTTTTTCAACAACATTCTATTCGGCCTTTGATTACCTTCCAAATGAAACAAAAATTACGAAAAACGGATGAAATTTGCTCGAGTTATATGTAAAATACACATAGGGCCCTAGTAACGGCCTTAATCCAAGGACCCAAATTTAATTTTTTTTTTCAACAACATTCTATTCGGTGTTCGATTATCTTTCAAATGAAACAAAAATTACGAAAACGGATGAAATTTACTCGAGTTGTATGTAAAATACACATAGGGCCCTAGTAGCGGCCTTAGTCCGAGGACCCAAATTTAATTTTTTTTCAACAACATTCTATTCGGCCTTTGATTACCTTCCAAATGACACAAAAATTACGAAAAACGAATGAAATTTACTCGAGTTCAATGTAAAATACACATAGGGCCCTAATAGTGGCCTTAGTCCAAGGACCCAAATTTAATTTTTTTTCAACAACTTTCTATTCGGCGTTCGATTACCTTCCAAATGACACAAAAATTACGAAAACGAATGAAATTTACTCGAGTTCTATGTAAATACACATAGGGCCCTAGTAGTGGCCTTAGTCCAAGGACCCAAATTTAATTTTTTTTTTCAACAACTTTCTATTCGGCGTTCGATTACCTTCCAAATGACACAAAAATTACGAAAAACGAATGAAATTTACTCGAGTTGTATGTAAAATACACATAGGGCCCTAGTAGCGGCCTTAGTCCGAGGACCCAAATTTAATTTTTTTTCAACAACATTCTATTCGGCCTTTGATTACCTTCCAAATGAAACAAAAATTACGAAAAACGGATGAAATTTGCTCGAGTTATATGTAAAATACACATAGGGCCCTAGTAACGGCCTTAGTCCAAGGACCCAAATTTAATTTTTTTTTTCAACAACATTCTATTCGGTGTTCGATTATCTTTCAAATGAAACAAAAATTACGAAAAACGGATGAAATTTACTCGAGTTGTATGTAAAATACACATAGGGCCCTAGTAGCGGCCTTAGTCCGAGGACCCAAATTTAATTTTTTTTAACAACATTCTATTCGGCCTTTGATTACCTTCCAAATGACACAAAAATTACGAAAAACGAATGAAATTTACTCGAGTTCAATGTAAAATACACATAGGGCCCTAATAGTGGCCTTAGTCCAAGGACCCAAATTTAATTTTTTTTTCAACAACTTTCTATTCGGCGTTCGATTACCTTCCAAATGACACAAAAATTACGAAAAACGAATGAAATTTTCTCGAGTTCTATGTAAAATACACATAGGGCCCTAGTAGTGGCCTTAGTCCAAGGACCCAAATTTAATTTTTTTTTCAACAACTTTCTATTCGGCGTTCGATTACCTTCCAAATGACACAAAAATTACGAAAAACGAATGAAATTTACTCGAGTTGTATGTAAAATACACATAGGGCCCTAGTAGCGGCCTTAGTCCGAGGACCCAAATTTAATTTTTTTTCAACAACATTCTATTCGGCCTTTGATTACCTTCCAAATGAAACAAAAATTACGAAAAACGGATGAAATTTGCTCGAGTTATATGTAAAATACACATAGGGCCCTAGTAGCTTTTCACTTCTAAGGCCCTAACTCACGGTCCACTCACCCGATTTTAAAAAACTTTTTTTTCCTGGATTGGTATTGACAATACCTATCATTTGCCGTGTCATTTACATTTCCATCGTTTATTTTGCCATAAATATCACCAAAAGACCTTAAATCACTTAGGTGGCCCTAACTCACGAAGAACCGACCCGAATATGCCCATCTTCGAACTTAGCCTCACTATTTTGACTATCTTTCAGGGAAAAAAAAAATTTTGAAGTTGGATTTGATTTACTCAAGATATCGACGTGACGGACAGACGGACAGACGGACAGACGGCCCAAATTTTTATTGCGGATTCGTCATCTATGAACAAAGGCAAACACTTTGCCCTTACCGTCTGCTTCGAATTCCATCAATTACACACGGCATCGTAATCCTATAAGCCCCTTCGTACTTCGTACGGGGCTAAAAATCAAACCGAATGTTGATCTGATGAACACTGATAATGGCAGCGTATCGTCGTATCTATTCAATTGTATAAGGTAATGATAGGATATGTATGTATAATTTGAACTTGAACTTGAACTTTGATAATTGGGTTTTGATTTAGTTGTGTGTCGCTGATGATGAAAAATAGATCTTTCGAAATGCATTCGACTTAAAAAAAATTTAATTTTATTAATAAATTAAAAGTTCACCCGTGGAATCAATAAAAAGGAGTTTTATTTAAAAGGTCGAATAAATTTTTTTGAAGGTCACCGTGCTGCTTCTTGCTTCTTGTCGCTAAAACCACATGATTTTATTCAAAATTTGAGTGTTATTTTGCATTTATATGGTAGTGATGAAACAATGGTTGATGTGAATGATGCTAGTGCTAAGTAAGGGGTCGTCCATAAAGGACGTCCGCGCTTAGGGGGGTTGTTTACTCCGTTCGTTTTTAACTTAAAGTGGACGTCCTTCGGTGAAGGGGGGTACTCAAAAACGGACATAGTGTGGTAAGGGGGATGGGGTGTCGAAAATCCAGTAGAAAACGCTGACGGATTTTATGGACGGCCCCCAAGCCACAGTGAAAAAAATAGAAACAAGAATAGACCGGCTATAAGCCTAGTGAGGTCTTTTTTCTTTATCTCAATTTTCTCACTTCTCGAGATACCAACTACCAAATACGTGAGTTATAAATAGGCAAGCAGGAAGAATAGTTTCTTCAGTCCATATCCATATCCAGCTGTTGTATGTACAGTATACATCTCCACCAACTTTCTATTAGTTTCGTAGTCAACTACCAGTTTGGTAGTCAACTACCAAATTATCAAATTATAAATAGGCAAGCAGCCCAAATAATTTCATCAGTCGGTGTGCAGCTCTTAAACAGTTAACATCTCTACCATCTATCTATCAGCAAGATAGTCAACTACCAGTTTGGTAGTTAACTACCAAAAATTCAAGCTATAAATAGGCTAGCAGGAAGAATAATTTCGTTAGTTGGTGTGCAGCTCTCCAATAGTACACATCTCTGCCGAAAATTACGTTTGGTAGTAAATTATAATATTGGTCGTCACCAATAAAAAAAATTTAGAATTGCAGTGTCAACTCTGAGGTATCGGTTACCAGATAACAAATAATAATGATTTGCCTGGTGTTGATTTGCTCATAGTAGCAAAGTGTCACGTATTTGGCTGTGTAATCGCCATAATTATAATTTGTGACACAGACACATGGACGGACGGACAGACGGACGGACGTACAGATGAAGTGTCTACAATAGGTTCTTTTTTTAAGAAAAAAGACCTAAAAATTAGCTAACCTCATCGGTGCCACCTCTAAATTGTTGTTAATGTTGTTGACTTACACATAGGATTCTTATAAATACGGTGCGAAATCATTCGACAACCACTTGTGATCTTCATTAGTTCTGACAATCATTTGTTGAAATTAAATTATTCAAATTTGTGGATATTGAGGCAATATGGTAAGCAAACAATGAACGATTAAACAAAGGAAAATGTAGCATTTTATGATTGAAAACATTTACGAGAAACTGAGTGAATTTCCAACCAAATAAGTGATTTGGGTGATCTGAATTTTTACGATTATTACTCAGCCTAGCTAACAAATATATTCATAATGTGACCTTGAAAATATTAAGTTGATTGCTAAAACGAATGGCAGTTCCGCAGTGAACTTTTGTTAGCATTTAGCATATTGTGTCGACTATTTACGTTTCATGTAGAAACTAATACTTTCGCGACAGTAAGTAATGGTTACACTTATGTTTGCTACATACAGTGATACAGTGATATATTTTATGGTACGGTGACTGTATCGATACAGTCACCGTACCCTAAAATATTGGCATGTATTTTTTTTGCAGCAGCAAATTTATTTTTTTCATCTGCAAATTTATTCTTACCATATGCAAATGTGGGAAGATATTAGAATAAACTAGTTTCTTGAATCCACAAGAAGGAATAATTTTATTTATGAAAAGCACTTGGTTTTATACGGTAATGTTTACATGCAAAATAAGACAATAGATATCCAAAGTCCAATTGTCAGCTGATAATGACATGCAGTGTTGCTAAACTTTAACTAAACTTAATACGCATGATGAGTGCGTCCGATGTGAGATGTAGTGCTGCCACAGGATTCCCCCTTTTAAAGAAGCGTTGAGGAGAAGAAAAGAAAAAACTTTGTGTTTATCTGTGCTGAATTGAAAAATTTATTGAAAATTTTTCATTTGAAGCAGACAATTTGTAGCGAGAAAGGCTAGAATTTATTTGTTTTCTTCGTTCTCTTCTTCAGAGCTGGATGATGAACTTGATGAACTTTCTTCGTCGTTTTTATCCTCCGGTGCGTTCCAATCGTCTGGTTTTTGTGCTTTGCTCGGTGACTCGGGCCCAGAATCGGATGATGAGAAAGAGGGTCCTCTTTTCGAAGAGCGTTCCAACGGGAAACGGGATTCCACTTTGGATGTGGCTGCATTGACTATTTCCATAGCGGTTGACTTTTCAGGCGCTTTTTGATCCGATGTGCTTGGCGTCGGTTTTGGCGGTGAAAACGTATGTTGAGCCGGAGCTTCCAATGCTGGTGCGATGATCGGTACGGTCGGTTGATGCGGATGTGATGTTGGTGTTACCTGAATTGTTGCCAGGTTACGCATGGACTGCTGCTGTGTCATGTGATCGACAAAATCGCAAGGTGGTAGGCAATTCACTGAGGCTCGACCAAATTGTCGGTGAAACCAGCAAAATCGACCGGGTTGGGCTGACGGTCTTGTCGGGCGCTTGATTGGAATGGCTGCTTGACGAACGGCGACCGATGCTTGCCTAACCGAAACACGTGTTCTCTGCACTGAACGTTGAACGACTGATTGGCGATTTTTTTGCTGACGATTGCCTGGGATGCGACGTTTGACTAGCCGAAAATGATGGATTGGCTGAGAAAGGCTGACCTGGTACAGATGATTGACCGGAACTGCGTTGCGTTTGAGTCGGATTGGTAGACTGAATTGGATTATTGCGCATGCCGCGCAAAAATTGTTGATTTTCCATGGCGATTATACGGATTTCACGGATTGCCAACTCTTGATTCCTTAAAATTTGCTGTAATGCGTTGAGCCACTCCGGGTTTTCGGTAAGTTTCTTATTTGGTGCCATGACTTGGTTGCAAGTGAAAAGCACGATGACTTGTAGGATTTTTTGAATAAAAATTTTGCTGAAGTAGTGTGTAGTGTGTTACTCGTACCACAGACTTTTGTAGAAAGGATGAGATGAGAGAATTTCAGTAGGATGAATGCGATTTGCTGTAAAATTTTATGTTTATAGCAGTTGATGTGTTTAATGATTTTTAGCGAAACGTACTTTCTTTTTAAGTGGTTTTTTCACCGAAACACATTCATTGAAATCAAATGAAGGTTTTAAACGGTCAACTGAAATTACCTTATTAATTTTTCCAATTTTGATTGTGAAAAACTTCTCATTTCGTGAAATTACTTCGAATGGGCCGGTATAGGTCGGCTGGAGCGCTTTTTTAACCCCGTCCGACCGGACAAAAACGTGAGTACATGAAGACATGTCTTTGTGTACAAAAACGTTTTGCTTGTTATGATTAGAAGATGGAATGGGTTTGATTTCAGCCATTGCATCTTTTAATCGTTCGACAAATGTTGAAGCATTTGAGACTAGGCTGGGCTTGATTTTGTCGAAGTAAAAATAAGGAAGACGCAAATTTGTTCCATAGACTAACTCTGCTGGAGATGCGTTTACATTTTGCAGAATTACTGAACGGAGACCGAGTAAAACTGTTGGAAGTGTTTCTGTCCAGCGAATGTTTCCGTGACACTTGATTGAATTTTTAAGTGTGCGGTGCCATCTTTCTAAAATTCCGTTAGCTTGAGGGTGATAAGCAGTAGTGCGGAATTTTTGGACCCCAAGCAGTTTATTTAACTCGGTGAATAAGCTACTTTCGAAATTTCGGCCTTGATCGCTGGTCAACCTCAAGGGCACTCCGAAACGAGCGATCCAATTGAGAAACATGGCCTTTGCTACTGTTTCAGCAGACATGTCTTGAATTGGTATTGCCTCGGGCCAGCGAGTAAATCGATCGATGATAGTGAGACAATACGAAAAACCTTCTGATTCCGGGAGTCTTCCAACGATATCTATATGAATATGTTCGAACCGAGCGTTAGGCGTTTTGATTTGCTCAAAGGCTGCTTGGTTGTGCTTGCTGACTTTGGTTCGTTGGCAAGCTAAACAACTTTTACAAAAGACTTGGATGTCTTTGCTCATTGAAGGCCATACAAAACTTTTGCTAATTAATTTTTGCGTTGCCTTGACCCCTGCATGAGCGAGGTTATGAACTTTTTCAAAAACTTGTTTCCTTAATTCTGACGGAACGTATGGACGAGGTTCTGTGGTTGAAACGTCGCATGCCAAAATGATATCGTGAAATTGAATATCGAGGATTTTTAATTTAGTTTTTTGCTTCCTTAGCTGGATCAGCTCCTCATCTTCTAATTGTTTTAAGGCGATGAGTTTGTAATCAACAGTGCTGGACAGTGAGACTGTGGAAATGCTGTTGATCCTAGACAGAGTGTCAGCAACCACGTTATCTACTCCAGAGATATGTTGAATATCTGTTGAGAACTGACCGATCAAATCGAGGTGTCGAAGTTGACGGGGAGTTGCTTTTTCGTTGGCTTGTTGGAAAGCAAAAACGAGCGGTTTATGATCTGTGTAAATCGTGAATGTACGCGCCTCCAGCAGATTTTGGAAGTGTTTAATTGAAGCGTAGATTGACAACAGCTCCCGGTCATATGTTGAATACTTTCGTTCAGCTGAGGAAAGGCGTTTGGAAAAGAACGCGAGAGGTTTCCAGTGATTATTTTCTAATTGATTTACCACCCCTCCGATAGCAGTGTCGGATGCGTCAACCATGAGACAGAGCTTCGCGTCTGGAGACGGATGGGCGAGCAAGGCTGCGTCGGCTAAAGCCTTTTTACATAGCTCGAATGCGCCGAGGCGCTCAGGGTTCCACTCAATTACCGATTTGTCGTTCTTTTTGTTACCTTTCGTACAATCTAGCAATGGAATTTGCATGTGAGCTGCTTTAGGAATAAAACGACGGTAATAATTGGTCATACCGAGGAAACGTTTGAGTTTGTCGATTGTTTCCGGTAGTGGAAAATTAACAATCGAGGAAACTTTTGATTGTAAAGGTTTAGTTCCGTTTACGTCGATTGAATAGCCCAGAAAACGTACCTCCTTTTGACCGAACACACACTTGTCGACATTAATTACGACACCGTAATCATTTAGTCTACCGAACAAGATTCTTAAATGTTCAAGGTGTTCTTGTTCATCTCTTGATGCGACTAAAATATCGTCCAAATACGCAAAGCAAAAGTCGAGTCCTTGAATGATGGAGTTGACAAAACGCTGGAAAGTTTGAGCGGCGTTGCACAACCCGAATGTCATGTAAGGGAACTCAAAAAGTCCGAAAGGAGTGATCAAAGCTGTTTTTTGAATGTCTTCATCGGCCATTGGAATCTGATTGTAAGCTCTTACCAAATCAACTACTCCAAAAATTTTCTTTCCATTCAAAAAATTACTGAAATCGTGGATATGAGAAATTGGATAACGATCGGGTAAGGTTTGAGCGTTAAGACGGCGGTAGTCACCGCATGGACGCCAACCGCCGGATGGCTTGGGCGCTATATGTAATGGAGAAGCCCATGGACTTTTTGAAGGACGGCAAATTCCAAGTTCGAGCATCCTGTCGAATTCGGCTTTGGCTACTTTAAGCTTTTCTGGGTTAAGCCGGCGCGGCTTAGAAAAAATAGGCTGGCAGTTCGTGACGATTTGATGACGAACGTTATGTTTCTTCAATGGGTTTTTAAAAGAAGAAAGATCGAGTAGCGAAGGAAACTCTTGTACTAGTTCATGATAGATTCCTATGTTTGTGAGAGATTTCACTTGGATATCAATGCTAGCCTGTTTGATTTTTCCTTGAATAGGCAAGGTTGTAACGTTATCGATTAGGTTACCATTTTTAACATCGATTAAAAGGTCAAATTTCTTTAATAAATCGGCGCCAATTATTGGTGATTGCACGTCTGCAATGATAAATAACCAAGTTATCGGTCGGCGAAGACCGAGATTGAGCGTTATAGATTTGCTTCCGTAAGTCTTAATCTTAGAGCCGTTTGCTGCGAAGAGATTAAACAGACATGGAGCGTTGAGCCTTTCTTTCGACGTTGGGGGGACCACAGAAATGTCGGCGCCCGTGTCTACCAAAAAATCTCTGTTTGAGTTTTTATCAGTAACAAAAAGTCGATTAATGAGGGGGCCCTGAGTGAGTGTACGAACTGCTGGCTGCCCGATTTCTTTAGACTTTCTGTTAACCCAGCTACAGGGTTGAGAGCAATTATCGGCTTTGGATCCGAAACGTTTGTGATAAAAACAGAGTTTATTTGGTGTAACATTCGACGCTTTGGCCGGCGTCGTCGATCGGTTTCGTGATTTTTGTCCACTACTATTCCAAGTCCTGCGAAAACCCTGTGTGAGAGTTTCGACTTTGTCTTCCAGCTTATGGACAACGTTAACTAAACCGTCGAGAAGGTCGTTTGAGGGACTAGAGACTTCTTGAACACTTACAGAAGAAGACTGAGTAACTTCAAACATTTGATCTGCCAATTGTGCTAGTTCCTCTATAGGTGCTACACTCGTAGCGAGGAATGTATGAATTGTAGTTGGTAATCTTTGCAAAAACAAGGTGCGAAGGAATTCATCACCTACCTTCTTGCATGCGAGAGCTTTCATTTTACGTAAAAGATCCGTGGGTCTCATATCTCCGAGGGTTAATTCTTCGAGGAGAGCCTTCAGTTTTTGTTGATCAGTAGCAGTGAATTGCTTGATAAGGCGGGCTTTGATTGCTTGGTACTGATTTCTCGCAGGTGGAGCGAGTACAATATCACTAACATAATCGAGAATATCCGATTCAATTACACCTACGATGTGATTGAATTTGGTTTGTTCGGTTGTTATGTTTGTTGTAGTAAACTGCGCTTCCAGCTGTATGAACCACAGCTGTGGGTTCTTTTTCCAGAATGGCGGTATTTTTAGCTGGATGCGTTGCACCGAATTGTTAACCGGTGGAATATTTCCATTACCTAAATCAGAGTTACCTCCACTACCAACTGTAGGAACAACCATTGGAGTTTCTCCGATTGATTGATCGTTGTTATCACCATCTGCCATAGTAGATATGCAAGTGTAGTGAAAATAGAGAAAATTTAAGTTGAACTTGAAAGCAACGAATTTTCTGAACAGCAGTTGAAACGTATTGTTTGCACTGCGCAATGATTTTAAAGACGAAAAATGTCGAGGGTCACCAGTTGTGGGAAGATATTAGAATAAACTAGTTTCTTGAATCCACAAGAAGGAATAATTTTATTTATGAAAAGCACTTGGTTTTATACGGTAATGTTTACATGCAAAATAAGACAATAGATATCCAAAGTCCAATTGTCAGCTGATAATGACATGCAGTGTTGCTAAACTTTAACTAAACTTAATACGCATGATGAGTGCGTCCGATGTGAGATGTAGTGCTGCCACACAAATTTATTAGTGCCTAAGCACCAGATTTATTGTTCTCTCAGCAGCAATACTAGGCCCCACCTTATGGGTGGGTCAGGTCCCTTGACTGTGTGATTTTCTCAATCAATTTTTGCGACATCGATTCTCATGCGATCGTAACCCTAAATATTCGTATTTAAGGTTTTTGGTCATACATTCATGTATTTTCAATCATAGTAGTGAACATTGTGTGACAGACATTTTAGAGTGTTTATCATCCGTAAGACCCATGACTTTCAGTCAAGGGAATTATGTCAAAAAATCTGCAAAATTTCTAGCAATTTTTTGGGAGCATTTTTATTCTTTTGTCTGCAAATTTATTGTTTCCTGAGGAGCACATTATTGAAATAAATCTGCAAATTTATTTTTTCTTCAGGAGCAATATTGTTGACTTTCAAATTTTATGTAGAAGAAGAAGCTTAAATTTTCGGTACAATGAATGGCACAGACTAAATTTTAGACGATGGGAGAGAAAAAAAATTAACTCCTAAGTTACCAACACCGTTCCGGCGCCCGGCTCGCGTTGCGGCCCTCCGCTTCGCTCCGGGGCAATGGGCCGGATCGCTCGGCGTGTTAAAACGCTTTTTATGTGCAATGAATGACACAGACTAATTATTAGACGATGCGAGAGAATAAAATTAACTCCTAAGTTACTGACACCGTTCCGACGCCCGGCTTGCATTGCGGCCCTCCGCTTCGCTCCGGGGCAATGGGCCGGATCGCTCGGCGTGTTAAAACGCTTTTTATGTACAATGAAAATTGGTATTCATTTCGTAAAAAAAAGGATTCTGTAGGGACGAACTAAATTCTTTTCCGTTACATTTCGTAAAAGGATGAATTCCCTAGGAACCAACAAAACGCCTTTACGGCGGAAAATCTTGAGAAACTGAAGAAAATATTGAGTTCTTCCACATGAATGGAACTATTTTCTCATTTTTATACCCGTTTTTAGCCCCGTACGAAGTACAAAGGGGCTTATAGGATTACGATGCCGTGTGTAATTGATGGAATTCGAAGCAGACGGTAAGGGCAAAGTGTTTGCCTATGTTCATAGATGACGAATCTGCAATAAAAATTTTGTCTGTCCGTCTGTCCGTCTGTCCGTCTGTCCGTCTGTCCGTCTGTCCGTCTGTCACGTCGATATCTTGAGTAAAACAAATCCGATTTCAAAAATTTTTTTTTCCCTGAAAGATAGTCGAAATAGTGAGGCTAAGTTCGAAGATGGGCATATTCGGGTCGGCCCTTCGTGAGTTAGGGCCACCTAAGTGATTTAAGGTCTTTTGGTGATATTTATGGCAAAATAAACGATGGAAATGTAAATGACAAATGATAGGTATTGTCAATACCAATCCAGGAAAAAAAAGTTTTTTAAAATCGGGTGAGTGGACCGTGAGTTAGGGCCTTAGAAGTCAAATGCTACTAGGGCCCTATGTATATTTTACATAGAACTCGAGTAAATTTCATTCGTTTTTCGTAATTTTTGTTTGATTTGGAAGGTAATCGAATGCCGAATAGAATGTTGTTGAAAAAAAATTAAATTTGGGTCCTTGGACTAAGGCCACTACTAGGGCCCTATGTGTATTTTACATATAACTCGAGCAAATTTCATCAGTTTTTCGCATTTTTTGTTTCATTTGGAAGGTAATCAAAGGCCGAATAGAATGTTGTTGAAAAAAAATTAAATTTGGGTCCCTGGACTAAGGCCACTACTAGGGCCCTATGTGTATTTTACATATAACTCGAGCAAATTTCATCCGTTTTTCGTAATTTTTGTTTCATGTGGGAGGTAATCAAAGGCCGAATAGAATGTAGTTGAAAAAAAATTTAAATTTGGGTCCTCGGACTGAGGCCGATACTAGGGCCCTATTTGTATTTTCAATATAACTCGAGCAAATTTCATCCGCTTTTGGTAATTTTTGTTTCATTTGGAAGGTAATCAAAGGCCGAATAGAATGTAGTTGAAAAAAATTTTAAATTTGGGTCCTCGGACTGAGGCCGATACTAGGGCCCTATGTGTATTTTACATATAACTCGAGCAAATTTCATCCGTTTTTCGTAATTTTTGTTTCATTTGGAAGGTAATCAAAGGCCGAATAGAATGTAGTTGAAAAAAATTTTAAATTTGGGTCCTCGGACTGAGGCCGATACTAGGGCCCTATGTGTATTTTACATATAACTCGAGCAAATTTCATCCGTTTTTCGTAATTTTTGTTTCATTTGGAAGGTAATCAAAGGCCGAATAGAATGTAGTTGAAAAAAATTTTAAATTTGGGTCCTCGGACTGAGGCCGATACTAGGCCCTTCAAAAAATAAAATTTTAGGGCGATTTGAAATTTTTGTTTCATTTGAAAGGAACGTCGTACGGGGCTTCGTAATTGCGCTATGCGCAATTTGTAAGATGTACACATTACATAATAATTTTACTTTAACTACATTAACCGGCGCAATAGGCTTACGGTCAAAGTAGGGTGACAGACGCACTAGGGTCACGTACGCAATAGATATACGGGTTTGTACGGGGCTCAGTCGCAGCAAACGCTCCGACTGTTCTGATGGCTCGTTTTAGCTGTTTAAATAGGAATTTATGAAAGTTGACTTCGTACGGGGCTGTCTATATTGCCTCCGGCAATTTATTTGTATATGCTAGCAAGGCAAAGAAAGATAATGTAAGTGATTTTAAAGGGCGAATAGCTTTTCAGTAGAGAATGAAGTAAAAGAAATGAAGAGTTTCACAGTAAAGGCTTTTGATACGAATAGGTGTTTCGTACGGGTCGGCGTTAGCTATGTTTTGCCTATCGAAGCTGAATTTTGCAGCTGAAAATTGACCCAAAAAATTAATAATTTTGCAGATTCCAAAACTAAAATTTTGCTTATCGCTGAAGAATAATTTTGCCTAACAATAAACAATAATTTTGCTGTTAAAAATTGCTCCAAAAAAAAATTTTGCTGAATGCAAAAAAATAAAATTGCTTTACAAAAAAAAAAAAAAATTGCAGATGTGAAAAAATAAATTTGCTGCCAAAAGAATAAAATTGCAAGTAAAACTACAGTGAACGACATCTCAAATGTCTCACTGTCATTTTTTTCAGAGAATGTTATTGTGAATTTGAGATGTCGTTCACTGTAATAAAATTGAAGAAAAAAAAGAATAAATTTGCTGATGAAAAAAATAATTTTGCTTTTTTAAAAGAATAAATTAGAGGGACAAAAAAATATATCCCACACGGACAACTTAAGATCACTTTTCAACTAGGTCAACTCACCTTCATTTACCTTTCGACTGTAGAATATAAAACAAGTCCAATTCTTGCAAACTTTACTCTCTGTTGGAATTTTCTATTTTCCACCATTCTCGAAAATATGGTCAATCCACTTAAACAAAGGTAAGATTAGCTTAACTGTTTTTTTTATAGTTAATAGTTTTGCTGCTGTGTGCCTTTGCTACGGCTTCTCCTAGCCGTAATTACAACTATCCAAAATCGGACATACCAATTTCTGCCTCTCCCTCAGAAATCACGGATCCTATTTCGCCATCACAAACACCACGTAAGTTATTCAAAATTTATTTTTTATGCCTACAACAATAATTTTTAGCCTATATTTAGGCGCAAAAAATTCATTTTTTTGATGATTTGTTTGAACTAAAATCTTTTTTCTTGAAAACCCATTACTCATTTAAATTAGACAAGAATACGTCCGAATCATCTGCCACTTTGTGACGCAAATTTTTTTTGGTAAAATTTTGTTGTCGAAATTCAAAAGAACCCTCGAAATAAAATTGAACTGAAAAAGCAGATCGAATGACTTCCATATTTTTGCAGCGTGTAGTCTATTACAATAACTAGTTCCCGCCAATTGCGTTTTTAGCCCCGTACGAAGTACTGGGGGCTTATAAGATTAATATGCCGTTGGTAACACGTCGAATTGGAAGCAAACAGTAAGGGCAAAGCATTTGGTTATGTTCATAGATGACGAATCCGCAATAAAAACAAGGCATCAGAACAGTCGGAGCCCTCTAGCTTGAGCAAATCACAACCTTTTTTCAAAATTCTTTTTTTCTCCGATTGGTATCGACAAAAGTAAGGTCAAGTTCGAAAATGGGCATGGTAGGGTCGGCCCTTCCAGAGCTAGGGCCCTATAGGTGTTTTTCAGTCTTTCGCCTATATCTACCGAAATACGCACTCAATAGCTGCTCGTGATATATCAAATGAAAGGTATTGACGAGTAGAACAAAGTTGAGGAACATTGTTTTTGGGTAAGATGCAACGCGGGCTTGTTGGGAGGGCTCAAAGGTCGTTACTCGGCCCTAAGTGGTTTTTGCACATAAATCGAGTAAATCTCATCCGATTTTGCTAGATTTAGTTTTTTATAGAAGGTAATTGAATACCGAAAAGAACGTGGCAAAAAAAGTTTCAAATTTGGGCCCTTGGACTAAGGCCGCTACTCGGCCCTAAGTGCTTTTTGCATATAAAGCGAGTAAATCTCATCCGATTTTGCTAGTTTTTGTTTCATTTGAGAGATAATTGAATGCCGAATAGAATGATGGCAAAAAAAAGTTTCAAATTTGGGCCCTTGGACTAAGGCCGCTACTCGGCCCTAAGTGCTTTTTGCATATAAAGCGAGTAAATCTCATCCGATTTTGCTAGATTTTGTTTCATTTGAGAGGTAATTGAATACCCAATGGAAAGTTGGCAAAAAATTTTGGGTTTCTAAAATATTGTCGTAAATTGTTGGTTTTATTTGAAAGGTACTTCGTACGGGCCCAACTTGACTTGCATTTTAATTGTTGTCCAATTTTCTCGAAAGATTTCGTTTTTTATTTCGAAAACGTTTCTTGAATATTCAGAACTGCTCGAAAAACCCAACATTAGCCGTAGCAGGTAATTAATGAGAGCGTCTGCTATAGGTAATTTCTTAAAAAATTACCGTCATTGAGTAACTTTTTCCAAAATTACTCACCACAGGTAATACGTTACTTTCTGTGGGTAAGGGGCCATTCACAAATTACGCACTCACCAAGGGGGGGGGGAAGGGTTAGAAATCAGACATTTTTATATGAAAAACGCGTGCGAAACGGGGGGGGGGTCAAAAGTTTTGAAATCTTTTTCCTCAGTGTAATTCTCGATCTGCCACCATTCAAGAAATATCTCCAAAACCCCAATTGACCCGCCCATTTCGAACTTTCGAAATTTTTCACATATACCAGTCTGTTCTACTCGTAAAACTCTGAGACTTTGCCGAAGAAAGTAACTCTCTATCTCTCATAACCCAAAAAATATTTTTCTTCCTTTCATCCTACGCTCGAGTAGCTCAAAATTTAGTCACTCTGATCACTCTAGCTCAACTGAATCTGCACCGATTGTTCTAATTATTTTTTTGTTCGTGTGACGAACACCTTTCATTTGATGGGTCGCACGCCTCTGCAGGTTTCACTACAGCTAAGCTACAGCCGAAAACGCGTTCCAGACTTCGAGGCCAATAAAACAAAATTCTGATTTTTCCTGGGATGATGGCGTATCACATTTTCATTTTTATGCCCACCCCGAGGCTCCTACAAAATTTCATGGAGATTGGCTGACTAGTTTCCGAGATCGACCGTCGATAGATAGATAGATAGACAGATAGATAGAAACATACAGAGTAAGTTGAAGGATTTTGATCGTTTGGAAAAAGTCAATTTGGTGAATTTTGTATGAAAAGTGGCCAATTTCAAAACGATGTATATCCGGCAATTTTAAACCTACATAGTCGAGTGATAGCTCGTTTTGCTCGTATTTGAAGCGAAAATATGATAGAATAGGTTTTAAGTTGATAAAGTTCACAGGGCACGGGGCTATCGCTCCGGACATGATTCATTTCACTTCACTGCAAATTTTTTTGTCTAAATAACAAAATTATTGTTTAAATTAATGATTTATCATAAAACGAAATACTATTCAATGACAACATGCCACCAATCGTTGCTATCGTTGTGACTTCTATAGAGATTAATGTTTTTACAATACTAACGTGTCATTAGTGTTGTTTTCGGGATCTTGTTTTGTAGAAGTGAGAGCCTATTTCGGCGATATACTAAATTCGTTTTCATGTATCGGGGCCGAAAATGAGGGAGTTTCGAGATTTTTCTCTGGTTTTCGACCCCTTACATGAAAAATGTTTTGAGTATCTGTTTTGGACGTTTGATTTTAGGAACTTTCGCATGTAGCCCTCATTTCGTTCGGGCTACAACTCGCGAAATTGCCTAAAATCAAACGTCCAAAACAGATACACAAATAACTATTGCATATGTTGTTTTGTTTTCTTGGTTTTGTCTACGGATAGGTATAATCGTATTAAGAGAAGCTTTTGTTTCTGCGTTGAGAAATTGATATGTAAGAATCAATTTTCGCATGGGCATGATTCCTTAATTCGGAAACAATTTTGAGATACTCGCAAACTCACTCGTGTGTTGTTGAGCAACTTGCTTCGGTAAATGTTAGTTGCGAGTCGCCTTCGGCTCGGATATGTAAACTCTACACTTGTCTCAACTAACCCTTCCTGAAGCTTGTTGCTCAACAACACACTTGTGCGGTTGCTTTTATCTCAAAATTGCTCCCTCATGTAATGAATCAGATGATCATTTGTCAAAAAGAAAGTCTGCGTGAAACGAAGAATGTTGTGGAGCGATGCCAATATATTCACCATCCACATGCAATTATTCGCGTTTGTGCACATATTTTACATTTAATTAAAGTTTTCTTCCCTTTGTTTGGGGTGTGTCATTGTGCTGTGTATGTTGGATTTTGTTTCTTCGCCGTTTGTAGATAATGTTGGGGGTTTCTCTTGGACTGTCGCGGCGTAAAATAAATAAACAGACACAGCTTCTTTCGCTATATTTCGAGCTTTGGCTTAGCTCTTCTTCAGGCAAAATATAAACAAAAATAAACGAAAAAATTACTCTAATTCATTGCACACATATAACAGCTGTGCTGTGTATATCAGAATGCGAAGTGTATGGCTATGTTGCCGTCGAAAACTAAATTCGCTTGCGAATATTTTCATGTTCTACTTTTGACAATAGAGTCCTTTTTTGTTGGTAATCTGGCACACTATACAAATTAATGTTGTGCCAGATTCACCTCTAAGGGGCAAATCTGCCACAGTCATGACTTTTCGTTACATGTAGTAAAAGGGCGCATACTATGTGCGCGTGTACCAGATTCCCCGATGCCAGTTAGTAACCATCATCTCATTTTTTTCCTTTCTAAATCAAATGTTGAATTGTACCTATTTGTTCAATATGTCAATATTAATTCATTCGGACGACAAAGGGCCCTCTCAAAAGAAGCAAAGTTGACGTTTTCGTGTTAATGGTTTGTATGATATCATTTTTCAACGAATTTCGGGCCATCATTCCTCTAGGTAGTCTACCTCCATGCGGACGAATGGGAGAACGAAAAATTTGGAAAAACTTGGACAATTTTCTTAATTTTTACATTCATAAGTTTTAGTAATTAACAAGAGACTAGCGGTCGCTTGTAGCATATTCGGGTCGGCCCTTCGTGGAGTTAGGGCCGCCTAAGTGTGTTAACGACACCGTTATTCTACAAGCCCCTTTGTACTTCGTATGGGGCTAAAAAAACGTGTCTCCTGGCAATATAATTGACGCTTTAATGGTGGCGAGCTGTCGCTCATGCGTACTCGACATATTTTTCAAGTTTGTTTACACACAATTGCAACTTAACTAGAACAAACCGTAACAACAACCACAAAAATTGCTGGCTCGAAAATATCACGATGTAATACCGCTCGAGTAGAACTCTTTTTTATCAATGGGAACTGAGACAATCGTTGCATCTTAAAACAAGAATAATTGCTAATTTTCATTAGAGGTGTAGTTTTCAAATGATTAATTTTCTGATTGTTTAACAGCTACTCGTCCACATGAAGCAGTCATTGTTGATCTAAAGTGTGCAGTTTCCTGTGTTGGTTAATAAAAATGTTGTTCAAAATCAAACGGTAAAAAGTCATTCAATTCAAACGAAGCCAGTTCTAAATTTATATCTCAAACAGTACATCTACACAATCCAAAAGTATGTTCCGCAAGGCGTCAAAGTATCAAATCTTCAGTCGTTGGAAAAAAGAATACAAATTTCTGATTAGATAATAAAAATCTCCATTTTTACGCATTTAAAAATTTGTCGTTTTTTTTCTTCTATTGCTGGCAGAGAAATGATAAGTTTCTTGTGGCGAGATAGAAGGAATCTGAGGTTAAAAATTGTGTATGGTATGCTTGACAGCCTATCGAGTCTCGTCCAGGTGCTGAACCATTTTTCAGAAAATTAGAATTTTCGGAATTTAATCGTTGCGCTTTATCAACGGACTATTGCAGTATACGTGAGGAAAGTCTTCAAATGTGCGAAATTCTGAGTGCTAAGATGTAAATTTGGAATGCAAATCACAACATAGTGATTCTATTTCGTTGTTATCCTGTTGAGTGTCCTCGTATGAGGATTCTAGAAGTGCTGTTGCTCCTATCAGTTGCAGAAAATACACCATATATACCGACTGGGTCGCCAATATGATATTTTTGAAAAGTCGGCTCAGTAAGCAACCGAGTCATACAACATTGAAATATTCCCTCCAAAATTCAAAATATACGTTAGAAAAAAGAATAAAAAATACAACACACGCTCAGCGCTATTACGGCTATTCTACACCGATTCTACTTTTTCTTGTATTTACTTGTGCACATTGTGACCAAATGTCATCATTGGCCATAACAAACACATCGAGTTTCTCAAAAATTATCTTTGAATTGGTTTTTTATTGCGTTTTGTTGTCTTAAATATTGATAATGGAGCTGGACGATCAAGAAATATCTTTCGGTGCAGAATACTTGGAAGAATTTTTTGTTGAATATATCGACACACAAAACATTTGTGATGAATCATTGCAAGTCATTGAGATCGTGGAAGAAAAACCTGCTGAAGTTTGCATAGCCGAACTATGCAAAGCCAAAAAGCAAAAACGTCGTGCCAATTTGACTGAATTTAGTGACACTTTGCATTATTCTACGTAAGGTACAGCAAACCTGTCTTTTTTCATTTTCGTAGCTCGGCAAGATTGATCGTCAACTGAACACCGATGATGACAAATCCCGCGTCGACATCAACTTTGTCGCGAAATTCACCAGCTTTAAATCGAATCGGGAGAACACCCTAAACTCGCGACAGGTTCTTATTGTCAGCACTAAATGAGCCTCAAATTACACATCAACTGTAAAGTCAAATTTATAATAAATCATATCCGGAGCGATAGCGGAGGACTTGACGCAGTCTAACTTCCAAAAAAAAACGAAGAAAATTTTTTGAGACACGGCAACTATATATAGGCGAGAATTTAAGTTTCTTTCCTTTGGCCAGTATCAGCACAAATCCTATTCTATCTTATTCGCGCTTCAAATACGAGCAAAACGAGCTATCACTCGACTATGTAGCTTTAAAATTACCGGAGACACATCGTTTTGAAATTGTACACTTTTCATACAAAATACACCAAATTGACTTTTCCCAAACAATCAAAATCTTTCAACTTACGCCGTATGTTTCTATCTGTCTATCTATCGACGGTCGATCTCGGAAACTAGTCAGCCAATCTCCATGAAATTTTGCAGGAACCTCAGGGTGGGCATAAAAATTAAAATGTGATACGCCATTACCCCAGGAAAAATCAGAATTTTGTTTTATTGGCCTCGAAGTGGTTTCTGAGTGTGGTTTTCGAGGGTCGGGAACGCGTTTTCGGCTGTAGCTTAGCTGTATTGAAACCTACAGAGGCGTGCGATTCGAACAAAAAAATAAGTAAAAAAATCGGGCAGATTTGTTTGAGCTAGAGTGATTAGAGTGACCAAATTTTGAGCTACTCGAGCGTAGGATGAAAGGACTAATATTTTTAGCCCCGTACGAAGTACGAAGGGGCTTATAGGATTACGATGCCGTGTGTAATTGATGGAATTCGAAGCAGACGGTAAGGGCAAAGTGTTTGCCTATGTTCATAGATAACGAATCCGCAATAAAAATTTTGTCTGTCCGTCTGTCACGTCAATATCTTGAGTAAATCAAATCCGATTTCAAAAAAATTTTTTTTCCCTGAAAGGTAGTTGAAATAGTGAGGCTAAGTTCGAAGATGGGCGATTTTGGGTCGACCCCTCTAGAGCTGGGGCCCTATAAGTGCTTTAACGTTTTCCAAAGATTTCTCTGGCCATTTAAAGGCTACACTTGTAAGTGATACATCAAATGAAAGGTATTTACAATACCTATCCACAAAAAAAAAGTTTATGGAAATTGGATGACCGACTCGTGAGTTAGACCCCTTGGTGTGAACTAGGTACAGGGCGGCAAGCCGTTTTTGCTTGTAGGTTAGTCATATTTGAACGGATTTAGATGGATTTTGATTTATTAGATAGGTATTGACCGTACCAATCAGGGAAAAAAAGTTTATGAAATTCGGTTTACCGGAGCGTGAGCTAGGTCTCTTGGAGTGAGCTTATATGTGGCTACTCGGCCGTACAGTGAAGGTGGTGTTTTTTGTTAATATCTCGAGCAAAATTTAACCGAATTTCATGAATTTTTTTTTGTTTGAAAGGTACTAACGAATGTAAAGCAGCCGTTGTACTTTCCACCTCCTAACAAAATGGCCGTCGGCCGCTATTTTGGATTTTTGTAAAATCAATATAAATAGGTGAAAATGATAATTCCAAAATCACTGATCAGTGGGAAGTGTAGTTTGTGTTACTTTTGAAAGGAACGTCGTACGGGGCTTCGTAATTGCGCTATGCGCAATTTTTAAGACGTACACATTGCATAAGAATTTTACGACGTTTACGGGCGCAATAGGCTTACGGTAAGAGTAGGGCGACGGACGAAGTAGGGTCACGTGCGCAATAGATGTACGGGTTTGTACGGGGCTCAGTCGCAGCAAACGCTCCGACTGTTCTGACGGCTCGTTTTGGGTTATGAGAGATAGAGAATTACTTTCTTCGGCAAAATCTCAGAGTTTTACGAGTAGAACAGAGGGGCATATGTGAAAAATGTCGAAAGTTGGAAATGGGTGGGTCAATTATGTTTTTAGAGGTATTTCTTGAATGGTGGCAGATAGAGAGTTACTTTCTTCGGCAAAGTCTCAGAGTTTAACGAGTAGAAAAGAAGGGCATTTGTGAAAAATGTCGAAAGTTGGAAATGGGTGGGTCAATTGGGGTTTTAGAGATATTTCTTGAATGTTGGCAGATTTTCGTCAAATTTCGATTTTCGTCAAATTTTCGATTTTCGTCAAATTTTCGAAATTCGTCAAATTTCCGATTTTCGTCAACAGACCAGCAAGAAAATTTATCTGCCACATGCGACGCAGATTTTTTTGATAAAATTTTGGTTGTTTCCAGTCTACATTTTTTTTGTAAAAATTATTTGGCAGATGATGAGAAAAACTAAGCCAGCTTGTTTGAACTAAAATTGGGTGTAAAATTTAATTTTTGCGTAACGAAGCTGAAAGCGTCAACTCTAGCGATATCATTCATTTTAGAAATTGTACTTCAAAGACTGCGTCACACTTTTCTCGAAGAGATTTTTGTTGGGTTTAAATACACTAAAATGACAAAACGACATGTTTCAAACATTTAGGGTTCACTTATTTGGGCAGCCCTAATCTCGAGTCCAGTCATTCGTCATCCATAAACTAGCCCTTAACTATAAGCTCTAAGTGGACTTTGGACAAAGCATAACGTCAGTAAATGTTTTTGAACACGATAGAGTGTAAATTTTCGAACCTAACTAATTTGGTTTCAATAGAAGCGCATTTCGATTTTATAGGTCGAGTTTGAAAACGAGGATAATCTGTCGAGTAGTTCAACAGTGGTAGGGTTCTGTTTGAAATGTGGAATTGAAGTCAGTAAATTACGTCTGTAAATCCATTGCTGATTATTGATCAAAACTAACTCGATTAGGAACGCCTTTAATTGTTTCATTTAAATTTTCAAATATGTACACAACAGTCAAGGGATCTGACCCACCCATACCGGTGAGACCTAGTTAATCGAAGAAGCAAAAAAAAGGGGTAATTATAAATCTTCCAATAAAAACGAGCCATCAGAACAGTCGGAGCTCTTGCTGCGACTGAGCCTCGCATGAACCCGTATATCTATTGCGTACGTATTAAACTAAAATTATTATGAAATGGGTTGGGTACATCTTAGAAATTTCACATATAGCGCAAATATGAAGCCCCGTACGACGTTCCTTTCCCATGAAACATAAATTACAAATGGACCTAGAATTGTAATTTATTGAGTAAAAATACACATAGATCTCTCAGTCCAAGGACTCAAATTTAATTTTTTGTCAACAACATTCTATTCGTTGTTCGATTACCTTCCAAATGAAACAAAAATTAATAAAAACGGATGAAATTTACTCGAGTTATATGCACTTAGGGCCGAGTAGCCTTTCACTTCTAGGGCCCTACCTCACGGTCCACTCACCTGATTTAACAAACTTTTTTTTCTAGATCGGTATTGACAATACCTATCATTTGCTGTTTGATTTACATTTCTCTCGTTTATTTTGCCGTAAATATCACCAGAAGATCTTACAACACTCAGGCGGCCCTAACTAACGAAGGGCCGATCCTAATATGCCGAACTTAGCCTCACTACTTAACTACTTTTCACGATTTTTTAAAAAATCAGATTTGATTTACTTAAGATTATGACAGACAGACAAAATTTTTATTGCGGATTCGTCATCTATAGACGGATTTATGTAAATTTGATAATTCTGACTTTACGGTACGATTTCTTTTTTGGGAAATGAAATTAAAAACGAACTGGATCAGCCGGCCGATTGCCGAATACACTTGCTAATCATTTAGTGGTAGGGATTTTAGTTAAGAGGGTACAAGGGCTTTGCTTCGGACAAGAACCAAGATTGCGCATTTATAAAATTACTTGATTTTCACAATTATTTTTCAGAATTAAAACGCGTCTGCAAGGCAAAAATATAGCTAACGCCGACCCGTTCGAAACACCTATTCGTATAAAAAGCCTTTTATGTGGAACTCTTCATGTCTCTTACTTCATTTTCTTCTGTACTGAAAAGCTATTCGCCCTTTAAAATCACTTGCATTATCCACTCTTTGCCTTGTTATCATATACAATTAAATTGCCGGAGGCAATATAGACAGCCCCGTACGAAGTCAACTTTCATAAACTCCTATTTAAACAGCTATATTTAACTATATTTCACTGTAAATAAACATTTCACAGATAAATATATGCTATTATATAGCTATATATGCCTGTATATAGGTCAATATAGCTGTATATAGGTATATATAGATGTCCATATATGGAATGCCTGAAACACCCCACACACATAACAAATTATTTCCATGTTAACAGAAACACTCTAAGCACCATTTTTCCAAAGATATATCACTTTTATTAAAATCCAATATGGCCGCCGGCAGCCATTTCGTTATGAGACGGGAAATAGTACCGACGCTTTACATTCGTTAATACCTTTCAAACAAAAAAAAAATTCATGAAATTCGGTCAAAATTTACTCGAGATATTGACAAATTACTCCACGTTCACTGTACGGCCGAGTAGCTCACTCCAAGAGACCTAGCTCACGCTCTGGTGAATCGAATTTCATAAACCTGACTGGTGCGGTCAATACCTATCTAACTAGGCCCCACCTTATGGGTGGGTCAGGTCCCTTGACTGACTGACTGATATTTTCTCAATAGATTTTTGTAATTGTTACAAAAATATCATAGATTGATCTTGATCAAAGTAGCTCTTTGTCTTGTTTTGTCATAAATTGTTCGCTCCTTTTATTTTATTGAAAACCAAATTTTAGAATAAACAAAGGGAGCTTATTTTCAAGGTTCTGAACCTTGCTTATTTCTACATTTTCAAACAAAAGATGCTTCGATATTACTGTGTCTGCTAAAAGACGCTGTAATGAGGACGTATTTCTTGCTAAACTCCTGGATAAATTTAAACTCATGTGATTACGGCACTCGTTTCGCTCTGGCCGCAAAGTTCACTCGTAATTTTTTTTTATAGCATAGACAGCAAGTTTTTTCAGAATAAATTGCAGATTCCAGTATTTCGATTAACGAACTTAGCCCGAGTAATTTCAGTACAAACGTTTTTGGAAATCCGTCGAAAACTACTCGAGTTATCGTGGCATCAAGCGACGAGACAAAAAATCTTTTGGGAATATCTTTAAGATCATCGGTCCTTCATAACCATCTTCGAACTTGATCTGAGGAATTTAATTCCTCGTCGATTAAAAAAAGTTTTTGGAAATCCGTTTAGAATTACTGAGGTTATCGTGGCATCAAGGAATGAACAAAGTGTGACAAACATTTTCTGTATTTAAGGTTTTTGATCATACATTCCATGTATTTTCAATCATAGTAGTGAACATTGTGTGACAAACATTTTACATCCGTAAGACCCATGACAGCAAAAAGAGTCGAAATCCGTTCAAATTTGGCCGACCTACAAGCAAAAACTGCTTGGCGCCCTGAACCTGGTTCACACCAAGGGGTCTATCTCACGAGTCTGTCATCCGATTTCCATAAACTTTTTTTTTGTCGATCGGTATTGTAAATACCTTTCATTTGACGTAACACTTACTAATGTAGCACTTTCGCACCTCTTGTGATGTCGTGGCTTACTGAGAGTTGAATTTTTAAACTTTCGCATCTCATTCGGGAAGCGAAATAGTCATTTGTGTACCTGTTTTGGACGATTGATTTTTGGCAATTTCGCGGATTGTAGGCCGAACGAAGTGAGGTCTACATGCGAAAGCGCCTTAAATCAACCGTCCCAAACAGGTGCACATGTGAGTTTTTATGCAGAGGGCCGGAAACCCGAGAAAATTCGAAAAATTGCCCTCATTTTCGGCCCCGAAGCATGAAAATTACAACTTTCGTAGTTAGTGTAATGAAAAAGTCATTTTCCATTAGTGAATCGTGTCTCCGTAGATACAGTCGACCTCATTAAAATGAAATTTTTTGGCATCTATTTAATCATCAACGTTTTCGTGGCTGCAGGTACGACAACACGACCATTATTATGACTTTGTGCAATGTAATAAGAAAATTTGTCTCTGTTAATACATTTACAATGTCTCTGCAACATCTCCAGCAATAGGAACTTCAATTTTCAATCCTGTGTGCTCACAGAACGAAACATATCAAACATGCTATTGTAGTGCCCCTTACTATATTAAGTAAGAGAGAAGTAAGTTCTCTCTCTTTAGTATAAGAACCATGAATATGTTACTTAAGTGAATAAAGAATCATTCCATATAATATTGTCAAGCAGTGCGTTTCACTTAATACAACACTCCCGTTAAGACTATATATACCAAATATATATATACATGGCGACAGTGACAGTGATATAAAAAAAAAAAAAAACGATAAGTGGTCGGGTTAGTGAAACCGTTGTACTGCAAAGTAAATAATTATTAATAAAGTGAATCATTAAATGAATAAATTATGGGCACATCTGACTCAAAGCCGCAAACCGCCACAACGGATGGTACTAACAGTAATACTGATGTTAATAGTGTCAATATAATTCAAGAATTTTCCGAACACAAAACCAGCACTGGCATTTGTTTATTAATAATAGTGGTACTATTGGCAATTCACTTTATCTATAAATTTTACACGTTACATAAAAAGTGTATCGTAAAGCGTGAGAGACAAGTACGCCAAATTTGAATATTGAATATAAAAACAGAAAAATAAACCACGAACAATATTTGACGGGATTTGAAAAATAAATGAACAAATAACATTACTGGAATTGATGGACATCCAAGAGCACAGGCACGAAAATTCGTACAAATTTGGTCCGTGGGGTCCGTGGAAAACAGGAGAACATTGCTAAGTCAACAGCGAAGGCACAGAAAATCATAGATCGCACAGGCGCGTAAGGTCGTACAAAATTTGGCCCTGGGTAAACAGATACACATAGCAACAGGTATGAGTTATGGAAATTAAAATTTGATTTTTTTTTTATAAGAAAATGTTTTAAATTTTGAAGTTTTTATATGTAACGACACGCGATTGAAAATTATATTTTATGCTTACGTTTTAAAATCGATGTTATATGAGAACGATTGTTTATTTTGCGACAGGATGTTGAAATATTAAATACGACGAAAAGTTGTTCTAATTAAAAAGAAAGAAAAAATATTTTTTTCTGATGTCAGCGAATTTAACACGCGCAGTTTTGAAATTCTTTACACGCGCAGTTTTGGAATTATTTTTTTTTTCGCTTACAATCGGTATTTGGTATTATTTTATGAAAGAAATACGATACTAAGTTTGGGACAGGATGTATAAATTTTGAAAATAATTGCAACATTGTGATTGATAAAGCAAACAAAGCGTATTTAATGGTACGAAATGGAAACGTTTGAATCAAAGCCTTTATTTGATTTAACGGAATTTTTAATTGTTTATTTTTCAATTTTATTTTTCTTGATGGTCTTGTCATTGGTTTTAATTTGGTTTTATTGTCAAGCCCGAACGAATAGATTCATTTGATGTGTTTATATTGTTGGAAATCTGGTGAAGTTGATACGAATAAGTATTTTTTATTTGGCAAAGTATGACTACATGGACACAATTAAGTACTAAATTAGACGAACACAGAATAGAATTTGAAAGAATTTATAAATGCCTGAGTGTTTCAATTAAAAGGAAAATTCAACGTGAAACTTTCGATAAACATTTACAAGACATTATTGAAGTATATAACGCTGCGACAAAGTTGATAAGAACGCACGATCTGCAAGAAGACCATTTGACTTATTGTACGGAATTTCACACAAAAATTAGAGATCGTCTTCTCAAATTGTTTGGAACTTTGAAAGTACACATTGTAGTACCCCCCGGAGTAAAAGAAATTGACCCAAAAGTACTTGATAAAGGTGATTCAGACTCAGATTCAGAAATGGTACAATCAGCTGAAGAGTTTCTTGCCTTGGCAGGAAAAACTATCTCTAGGAATTATGCAGGTGACCCATTAGCCCTTACAGCTTTCATAAACTCTATCAAACTTCTCGAGAAGATGGCAGGTACGACGCACGTTACCCTTTTGATAACATATTTAATGACTAAATTGGAAGATAAGGCTATGGAATCAGTCCCTGAAGATCCACAAACTATTCAAGAAATAATTGATGGACTTAAAGTAGGCATTAAACCTGAGACGTCTAAAGTAGTAAAGAGTAGGTTACAGGCTTTGAAGTTTGACAGATTCAAGGTTCAAGACTTTGCCCTTGAAGCGACGAAATTGAGTGAAGCACTACAAAGAGCTTTAGTGTTGGAAGGTGTTGGTAAGGTCAAAGCACGAGAAATGTGTGTAGATGAAACTATTGACATGTGTCGGGCGAATGCTCGAAGTGATCTGATTAAAGCCGTATTATCAGCGTCTCAATACAATGATCCTGATGAAGTAGTTGCTAAACTGATTTTAGAATCGTCTACCGAAAAGCAGGAAAAGCAAGTGTTAGCATACAAGGCACAGTTTAGAGGTAAACGGGGAAAAGGTAGAGGCCGTGGTGGTTACGGTAATTACGGTAATAATTATGGAAACTATAATAAATGGAATGGTGGAAATAATAATTACCATCAAAACGGCAATGGTCGAGGTAATAATGGTAGAGGAAGATCCTGGAATCGTGGCCGTGGTCGTGGTCGCGGAAGTTATCAGAATTATCAAAATTATCCGAATCACTCAGTTAGAATAGTCGAGGCTTTGGGAAACGAGGAAGCCCCTCAGCGATACCAGCAGCTGGGGGAAACAACAGCAATGATGCCGTATCAGTCTCAATAGTCCAAAGGAAGGTTCTATCTATGAACCCAAACTACTCAGATTTTATAGTTTTGAGTAGTTCGATTTCAAATAAACAATGCACATTCCTAATTGACACGCAGGCGGACATAACTCTCTTAAAAATTTGCGCAGTCCGCCCAAGAGCGCTATTAGATGTAGAAAATTTGATTGACATAACAGGAATAACGGAAGATCCCATAACGACTTTGGGTTGTACGAATGCGACGTTGGGTAATGACGATTTTAGAGTAAATTTTCCAGTACATGTAGTACCAAATGAATTCAATATTCCGTCAGATGGGATCCTAGGTAAAGACTTCATGAAACATTTTAGATGCAATATAAATTACGGAGATATGACGTTTAGATTTACATTAAACGAACAAATGATTACGGTACCAATAAGGGAAGGTCCCGAAGTAAATACGATAGTTTTACCCGCGAGAAGTGAGGTAATTAGACAATTCAATTTGAAAAAAGAAGTGTTAGAACCCCAGTGGGTCGATTCTTGGGAAATTAGTGCAGGAGTCTTCACAGCTCGCACAATAATTAGCTCAGCTCAGCCGTTGATCCGAATTCTCAATACTACGGATAAAGTACAAATAATGAAAAATGACCGTCTACCAATTCAGAAGTTGTCAGATTATAAGGTTTACACAACGAAAAAGGAAATCTCTTCTAAAGAAAGGACAGAAACTTTACTGAAAATTTTAGAAAACAAAGTTCCTAGTTACGCTAAAGAACAGCTTTTCCCGTTGATAGAAGAATATGCGGACGTTTTCGCATTAGAAACTGACAAGATGACTACAAACAATTTTTATGAGCAAAAATTAAGGTTAAAAGATGACACACCGGTTTATATAAAAAATTACCGTACACCGCACAGCCAGATTAATGAAATAGAAGCTCAGGTGAATGAATTTTTAAAAAAATGACTTAATAGAACCAAGCGCATCCGAGTATAATAGCCCTTTGATTTTAGTCCCGAAACCCCCTTTGAATGGTCGTGAACGATGGAGACTATGTCTGGATTATCGCCAAGTTAATAAAAAATTAGTGGCAGACAAGTTTCCACTGCCTAGAATGGATCAGATATTAGATAGTTTGGGAAACGCAAAATGTTTTTCGGTCATTGATTTGTTCCAGGGATTCCACCAGGTGCCATTAGAAAAGAATTCCAGAGACATAACGTCTTTTAGTACTAGTACTGGGTCATACAGATGGAAAGTTTTGCCTTTCGGGTTAAACGTTTCACCGAATTCATTTACTCGCATGATGACAATTGCCTTTTCAGGTATCCCCCCAGAACAGGCATTTCTCTATATTGATGATGTAGTCGTGATAGGGAAAAGCGAGAAGCATCATTTACAAAATCTCAAAGCAGTATTCCAAGTGTTGCGAGACAGAAATTTGAAAATACATCCTCATAAATGCAAGTTTTTCGAGCCCGAAGTAACCTTTTTAGGACATTTGTGTACTCCTGATGGCATATTGCCAGACCCTAGGAAACACGAGAAAGTTAAAAATTATCCAGTTCCCACAGACAAAAACGCTGCACACAGATTTGTATCATTCGCAAATTATTATCGACGTTTCATCCCACATTTTGCGACTATAGCAAAACCATTGAACAATTTGACTAAAAAAGACGTGACCTTTGAATGGACTGAACAATGCCAAGAAAGTTTCGATACATTAAAGGAAATTTTGACAAAACCACCAGTTTTAGCTTACCCAGACTTTTCTAAGACTTTCATAGTCACAGTCGACGCCTCAATAACAGGTTGTGGGGCTGTACTGAGTCAGCTACATGACGACAATGATCTACCAATTTATTATGCATCAAAGTCATGGTCTAAAGCAGACGCAGTGAAGTCGACTCCAATTCAAGAATGTTTGGCCATTCACTTTGCCTTGACCCAATTTAGACCTTATGTGTACGGAGTACCGTTCCGAGTCCGTACAGATCATAAATCACTTATTTATCTATTTACGCACAAGACTTTGTCTCCTAAACTTATTCGTATTAGGCTGGACCTCGAAGGCTACGATTTCACAATAGAACACATTAGTGGAGCTAAGAATGTAGTGGCCGACGCCCTATCGCGATTAAATATTAAAGATTTACTAGATTTATATGGAAAAACAAAGACAGTATATGTTATGACAAGATCCAAAACAAGAAATTTGAAAAAGGAAAATGAAATGACGACCAATGAAAATTTAAATAAAACACAAGAAATAAGTTACGTACCGGTAATTGAACAATTAAATGCGCATATAAATAAAAAGATACCTCGAATAATGTGTACGCGTACAGAAGGAAGTAAAGACGAGGTAATAGAGCTCAATATATACGAAAATTATAAGAAACTGATCAGTATGAAAGTTCCGGTAGAAATACGCAATGATTTATCAATTCTCGAGAAAGTAATTAATAGTTTACAAGAAATTGCGATAAAGAAAAATTTTAACGAAATTCAGTGGTCGCTAAACGATATTATGTTCAAATTTGTATCAATTAACGTTTTTAAAGAAATTTGCAAAAATAAATTGAATAAACTACGAATAGTGTTAATTAAAAGCCCGATTTTGATCAATGATAAGACAAAACAAAATGAACTCTTAATGTACTTTCATGACAATCCGATTTTTGGAGGACATGTAGGTCACAAGAAACTCTACGCAAACTTAAGGAGTTATTATGCCTGGAAAGGCATGAGGCGAGATGTTGCCTCTTTTGTCAAAAGTTGTACGAAGTGCAAACTAACGAAAGTCAGTGTGAAGAACAAAGAAGCCCTCGTATTAACAAATACTCCCCAGGCCCCCTTTGATGTAGTAGTGATAGATACCATAGGCCCATTGCCTACTTCCCTTAATGGAAATCGCTATGCGATTACGTTAATTTGCGATTTAAGCAAATACTTGGTAATCATTCCTATTCCGGACAAACAGGCTCTTACGGTAGCCAGAGCTATTTTCAATAATTTCGTGTTAATCTTCGGCCTGATGAAACAGGTCATCACCGATCTGGGAACGGAATATGTGAATTCAGTGTTAGAAAGACTATGGGTCCTTTTCCATGTGACCCACAGCAAATCCACTGCTTATCACCATCAGACAGTGGGTACAGCAGAGAGGAGTCACAGAACGTTTAACGAGTATGTCAGAACTTACATTTCCGGTCAGCTCGATAACTGGGAAGAATATTCAAAATATTTCTCGTTCTGTTATAATATCTCCCATCACGCGTCTTATGATTTCAAATACTCCCCCTATGAATTGATATTTTGTAAGAGCCCAGTGCTCCCATTCGATTGGATGGATGGTCGAATTGACCCAATCTATAATATCGATGACTTTAGCAGGGAAGCGAAGTGCAGACTACAAAGAGCACACGTAGACGCCAGAAATCTTATTGACAAGATGAAACTAAGGAACAAAATGAACTATGACTGTTCTGCCAAACCGATAGAATTAGAGTTAAATAATAAAGTAAAGTTGTTTAAGGAGCCATATGATAAACATTCGGAACGCTACGACGGTCCATTCATAGTTAAGGATATCCAAGGATCAAATGTTACGATCACAGATGGCGACAAGTTTTTGAAAACTGTGCATAAAGATAGAGTCCGAAAATATGAATGAATCGTCACAAAAATAAAAGAATGATTTTAATATTTTTATGATTTTATTGTGAAGTTTTATTTTTAAATTAAGGTTAAAGATTAAGGGTTAATTTACAATTTAATCTTTATTTCAATCTGCAATTCAGTTTGAAATTATGTTATCATAAATTTCTTTAAAAAAAAAAAGGGACGGTGAGAGTCGCAATCTCACAAAGTGAAATCAAATCCCAAAAATTAATAAATTATAAGCAATGGTTAGTTTTAAGACTAAGAAAAGTTTAACTTTCAAAAGGAAATAAATAATGTACGAAATAAATAATAATACGATTGGCATACACCAATCTAGCCGAAGAGGGATGGTGTAGTGCCCCTTACTATATTAAGTAAGAGAGAAGTAAGTTCTCTCTCTTTAGTATAAGAACCATGAATATGTTACTTAAGTGAATAAAGAATCATTCCATATAATATTGTCAAGCAGTGCGTTTCACTTAATACAACACTCCCGTTAAGACTATATATACCAAATATATATATACACTATGACGGCTGTGAATATACTTGCGAAAATTATGCCACTGCAGGCGCATGCGCAGGTGTATGTAATCCAGAATTTGATGGATGTTATTGTAATTCCGGATTTGTCAGGAACATCAATGGGGCTTGTGCAGTAGACACCTGGTGCTAAAATGTTCTTGCAATCGAACGAATAGATGAATTTTACGCTTCAATATGACCTTCAATAGATATGTAAATCCACAGCAAATATGTAATTCTTGGAAGCGAATAAGAAATAAAATTGTTTTTCGAAAGTTGGATTTTTTTATCAATTTCTGAACCAAAACTGAATCGATCAGTTTCCATCTCATGAACCATCAAGTAAAGTATGTTCTTCAGTTGCAGTTCTGTGGAAAACGGATGGGCCATAACAAAGATCCAAAGTACATCGACCGCTCTCTGACCTGCCGAAAACACCTTTAGAGCTCAGCCGCAAAACTAAGAACCAGAAACAACATACTGCACAACTATGTTGTACATCGTGGGAAGCAAATGCGGACACTTTAAAAACATCAGCTCTGGCACTAGTCTTCTCCGTCGCTGAATTCTGTTCACCGATATGGATCAACAGCGCCCACACACATATGATCGTCACACAATTAAACGAAAGTCTTCGCATCATAACTGGTACAATAAAGTCCACCCCGATTGCTTGGCTTCCAGTCTTCGCTCATATAGCACCTGGCTGTACGTTATATATTTAACGTTGCGGTTCTTCCAACAGACCATCAGAGTACCAAATGAGTATGTGTAAATGATTGTGGTGTACTTGTGGGCATGTAATTTGAAATGAAAAATTGTTGCACAGGTGGGAACCGAACCCACGATCTTCACCTTTCTGGGGCGATGCTATAACCGACTGAGCAACTATGCACACTTTTCATTTCAATCTTTGTAGTTCCACAGTGTCAATGGTGTAGTGATGTATTTCATCGCTAAAGAATATGGCAAACTTATTATTATCGGAACTGCGTCATTTATTCCTCTTTAGAGGCTTTTGTGGGATTTCAGTTGTTTTGGAAGTTGTGGGCGTGTAGTACGAATCCAGATGGTAATTGCAGACCAGGAAGACCAAGAGCGAGATGGAAAAATGCAATTGAGTCTGATCCTGAAAGTACTAAGAGTGGAGGTTGTAGTGCCCGTCTAAGTAAGTAAGTAAGTAGTTGGGCGTGAAATTACTAACCTATGCAAAGACATAATTGTAAGAACAAACCTGTTCTCACTTCTGAAATCTGAGATGTCTAGCTAAAACTAAAAGAAATCTGAAAAAACCTAAAAAATCCGTCAGATCTTTTTCTGAGGAGAAGTTATGCCATGAAGTTTTAGGAACGAACCTACCACAACGTCAAAATCATAAAAGTTTAGAAGGAAATGCAAAAAATTGGTAAAAACTCTAAAAATTCTTGAATCTTCCTGAATTGACTTGAGGAATGAAGTTCTTACAAAAGAGCTCTGTAAACTCGTCAACTATCAAGTTGTTAGTCAACTATCAAGTTGTTAGCAAGAGATGTTTACACGTTAGAAGATGGGCATCGAATGACTGAAATTTTTCTTCCTACTTGTTTCATGCACATTATCTTCAATCTTTTTTAATTGAGGCTATGATCAACAGCATAAAATCGTAAAATGTGATGTGACAATTGCTGAAAAATCACATCACGATTTGCAATCTTGGACGCTCTCGATACTTGTAACGTAAATAACTATTTCAAATTAGTATGCGGATGTAAAATGCGCAAACATACTGAAACGAATACAAAATTCATCTGTGTACTTCATATGATAGCATCAACATTTAAACATCATGCCTGCACGTTAGTAAGCAGGGACTAAGGAACATATATACAGCAACTTTTTGACTTTTTCCCCTTGGCTCCCACGACTCTTAAAGTATTATAATCGTATTCTGGGCGTCAATACGAGTTCAACGAGCTATCGCACGTCTCATAAGGTTCAAAATTGGCCGAGATATTGCATTTCAAAATCTAGAATTTTGTATAGGAAAGGTCAGATTTGACCCATTCTGAAATGATGAATTTTACGCTTGTTTGTTTGTTTGTTTGTTTGTTTGCTTGTGGAATCTATCTCGAGAACGGCGCCTACGATTTTTCTGAAATTTTGGGAGTAGTTTCTGGGCATGATTCTAAGACTTTTGGCAAAAAAAAATTTGGGTCGACATGATCTCGTTTAGGAGCTAGGGCTTTCGGAAGTTCCCATACAAGCCCCATATATTTAAATGTAAAATGAACGTTTTATGTGTGTGTGTACAGTTTGTTCAAAAATGAAATGCACAGCTTTTAGTATTTCGAGACATTTCAAAATTTCAATCTGTCAGATAGTAAAGGATGCGTTTAATTAACCAGCGCATTAACAGATTTGAAATTTGAATGGTTTTTTCCACAGCTACAGATTTTTGCATGTTAAGTTTCTTACATTTTTTGCAAATAGCATTTTAATAGTAGGAAACTTAGATTTCGTCAGAAGAATTTGCGAACGGAAAAATGTAAATTTATTTTTAGTCTGAGTATTGTTCTACATCTATGATTTATCTTAGATCGTGTCTTTATTCAAAGAAATCGATGGTGTTGTACAGCGGCTAACTGTTCAACTTCAATTAGCAGCAAAAAATCATCACGGAAAAAAATTCAATTATTCGAAGCAAATTTAATGTTGAAAATTTGGTTCGAATATTTAAATATTTGTCACAAATATTTCAAATATTTATGAGAAATAAATTCAAAATTATTTGTGACAAATATTTTAAATTATTTGTCACAATTTTTTTTAAATATTTATGACAAATAATTTTGAATTTATTTCTAATAAATAATTTAAATATTTGTTGCAAATTTATAAAATATGTGTCACAAATAATTTAAATATTTGTCACAATAAATTTGGAATTTATTTGTCACAAATATTTAAAATATTTATAACAAATAATTTAAAATTATTTTATATTTTACATATTTGTCACAAATAAATTGCGAATTTATTTGTTACAAATATGTACATATTTGTGCCAAATATTTATATATTTGTAGAAAATAATTGTTGACAAATTTTTTTTCCCTGATGCTTATTCGTGTTTCCAATATCGTCACTTCAAGTGCTGATAAAACTTCTTGTAAAAAATTTGCTAAATGTATGAAGCAGACGGTCTTTCTACAGATTTGAGTATTCAAAGACCATCGATTTGTTTGAATAGAAACACGATCTAAGAGAAATCATAGATGTAGAACAATACTCAGACTCAAAATAACATTACATTTTTCCGTCCGCGAATTCTTCCTACGAAATCTAAGTTTCCTACTATTAAAATGCTATCTGCAAAAAATGTAAGAAACTTAACATGCAAAAATATGTAGCTGTGGAAAAAATCATTCAAATTTCAAATCTTTTAATGCGCCGGGTAATTAAACGCATCCTTTACTATCTGACAGATTGCAATTTTGAAATGTCTCGAAATACTAAAAACTATGCATTTCATTTTTGAACAAACTGTAAGTATTTGTATGTCTTTCTCGATATGTTATGATATGAAGGCTGTTTGGAGATGAAATTGGAAAGTTTTTTACTTTCAGTTTTGGAGTAGAAAATGGTCGTATGTACAAAAACTGGAAAATTTGGTCACTATCAGTTTTTAGACATATCTCGGGAACTGTGGCAGATGGAGAATTGGTGTCTTCGGCAAAGTCTCAGAGTTTTGGGAGTAGAATACGGGTGAAATGACCAAAACTGGAAAAGTGTTTCAATTTTATGTTTTTAGACTTTTTTCGAAATGTATGGCAGATGTAATTTTGGTGTCTTCGGCAAAGTCTCAGAGTTTTGGGAGTAGAATACGGGCGAAATGACCAAAACTGGAAAAGTGTTTCAATTTTAAGGTTGGTGTCTTCGACAAAGTCTCAGTGTTTTAGAAGCAGAAAACAGTGGCAAAGATGAAAATTGTCGGGTAGTTGGATTTTCCTGTTTCAAATGTGGTTTTGGTATTATCTTTTGTGTTACGGGACATATAAAATTGCTTTCTTCGTCTCTAAAAAAAAACTTTTGATATGTTGTAACTGGCGCTTTAACCTTAAAACTTACAAAAGTACTGATATCAGACAAAAACCTCTTAGAAGAGGAAGGGTGACGCAAGTCCTTTACTTACAAAAGTATTGATATCAGAAAGGGTTCTAAGAGGTTTTTGTCTGATTTAGATATAAACAAAATTTATTGTCCAAGGATTCTTCGTGACTTCACATTGTTTCATTGTAACAGACAAAGAATTTTGATGGAATATCGTTTTGTAACTCAGAAGTGATTCGTTAAATTCTTATCGAAACTGTCCCAAACAGTGAACCGTTCCAAGTACAATCCATTTTTCTCGACAAGATGATTCCCAATATCTAAATACCATTCAGCTGCATTGTCGTGTTTCGGCCAGATCATGTACTCCAAGTACTCATCCGTGCTATTATTCGGATTCCTAATTTCGAAATAAATCGATGAATCCATACCCAACAACAAATTGTCTGGACGCACTCACCCAGTCCAAGCAAATTGCTCCCATATTCTAGTCATACGTTCCACAACGTCACTATCCGGATGACCTAAAGGAATCGCTATTCCTTCCCAACCATAATTGAAAAAGTACTGAATGTCGTCACCATGATGGGCGCCATATGGAAAGTATCTCGGAAAGTGGAAAAAGCTTAACTGGCCAATGTACGAAAATTTGTAATAATAAACATCGATGAACGTATTGACCAGATGAACGAATTTGTGTACGCCATAGCTGATGATTGCATCGGCAAAGAGATTGTTCAGATTATTGAACGATCGGATGTCGATTACATCGAATGGGAAATATGATTCCCTCAGAGTGGTTGCCATTTCCTCAGCCGAAGTAAATTCGTTTCCCTCAAAATAGAAACAAGTTGGGGCAATACGGTCCCAGTTTTCATTCAAATAGTTTGTTGCGTTCGGATCATGAAGTAGAACTAAAATGGAATTTATAAATACAAATTATAGGAACCGCTTAGCAGACACACCTGCAGGCCATATGAACTCATGGGCTGTTATTCCAGCCATTACGTTTACTCTACTAAAGCTTCCCTCGCGAAATAATACACTCGGATCGTCAATCATAAATCTCTCCTGGCCAAAGTCAGGCTCTACAATCCAAGGTGACCAGGGGTATATTAAACAAGGGAAATAAGTCGTATCCATGTTGTTAGCAATATCGTCACCGGAAGTCTAAGTAGAGAAATACTCACATCAGAGTTAAGCTGCAAACATACGAAAGAGGTGGGACTAATTCTACTTACATTTCGAAGGCAATTCACCATGCTATCAATCGTGTCCACAGTGCAATTTACCCGTGTTGCTATCTCCTTCACTAATTCAATATTATTCGATGAGGGTCGCACTTGTGACGCAATCGAACCACTAAGTCCGATGGCATTATGAAACAGTCCTTGTGACATCGGCGACACCATGTGCGCAGTCACGGAAACGCTACCCGCTGAAAGTCCACTGATTGTGACTCGATCCCGATCACCACCGAAATGATGAATGTTGGCTTGGATCCATTTTAGGGCGAGATTTTGATCCTTCAACCCTTGATTACCTGGAATGTCTTGCGTTTCCAGTGCCATAAAACCGAACGCACCGAGTCGATATTGAATGGTCACTAAAACAATGTTTCGATCCATCAAATATTCTGGTCCATGATTCATTGCTGTTCCGGAAGTAAAGCCTCCGCCATGTATGAATGCAAGCACTGGTATTCGTTCATTCGTTCCATTCGATGGCAAATTTTTCGTAAACACATTTAACTGAAGGCAGTCTTCCGAACCAAAGATCCCAGCACCAAATTGCATACACATCGGACCAAACACTGTACAGTTAAGTACACCATCCCATGGTGTCTTGGGAACAGGTGCGCGAAAGCGTAACTCTCCTATCGGTGGTTCAGCAAATGGGATGCCAAAGAATCCATTAAACGAAACCCCTGATCGAGTTAGCACTTGTCTGCCCTCAATTAAACCATCTTCAATTTGCACAATTTGACCGGCTGATGTTGTAAGACAACCGTACAATATTATCAGATAGACGAACACATTCAGTTTAGACTTCATTTTAGCAACTGATAGCAAAGTCACTAAGAGGCAGCATTTATATTAAGCTCTGAAGTCGGATAAAAATTTAGAAATAACAGAGCTTGTAGTAGCGGGATTTCAGACGATGCGTGTTACATTTTTCAATATATTTTTTAGCCCCGTACGAAGTACGAAGGGGCTTATAGGATTACGATGCCGTGTGTAATTGATGGAATTCGAAGCAGACGGTAAGGGCAAAGTGTTTGCCTATGTTCATAGATGACGAATCCGCAATAAAAATTTTGTCTGTCCGTCTGTCTGTCCGTCCGTCTGTCTGTCCGTCCGTCTGTCCGTCACGTCGATATTTTGAGTAAATCAAATCCAATTTCAAAAGAAAAAAATTTCCCCTGAAAGGTAGTTGAAATTGTGAGGCTAAGTTCGAAGATGGACGATTTTGGGTCGACCCCTCCCGACCCGAGCTGGGGCCCCATAAGTGCTTTAACGCTTTCCAAAGATTTCTCTGGCCATTTAAAGGCTACACTGGTAAGTGATACATCAAATTAAAGGTATTTACATTGGATGACCGACTCGTGAGTTAGACCACTTTTAGTCGTGATAAGCCCTTCATTTGAAATGGTGTCATTCGATGCCCACGGACCCCAATGAGCAGAAGCACCATCGCCAGACAAAATTCAATGTGAACTGTCAGTATGACGTATGACACACATGAATGAAAAACACATCACAAGACAAAAAAAAATGAGAATTGTGAGCCGCCAGACAAAAGGAAAACTCGAAATTCGTCGCTTTTTGTCGTCATAAGCCCACGACCTAAAATTGGTGTCATTCAACGCCCACGGACCCAAATGAGCAGAAAAACACCCGCCAGACAAAATTCACTAAGAACTCTGAGCCGCCAGACAAAAATATGACTCGTAAAATCACCTTTTCTGTCGTGATGTGACACGACCTGAAATTGCGTCGTTCAATGCGGCAGATCCCAATGAATAGAAAAACACCCGTCAGAAAAAATTCAAAGAGAACTATGAGCTGCCAGACAAAATACACTAAAAACTGAGAGCCATCAGACGAAAAGAAAACATTGTTTTTGTCTGGCAGCTCACAGTTCCCATTGAATTTTGTCTGTCTTGTGTTTTTCTATTCATCGGGGTCTGTCTGCATCGAATGACACCAATTTCAGGTCGATGGCTTATCACGACATAAAGTGACCATTTTCGAGTTTTCATTTTGTCTGGCGGCTCACAGTTCTAAATGAATTTTGTCTGACGAGTGTTTTTCTGCTCATTTGGGTCCGTGGGCGTTGAATGACATTAATTTTAGGTCGTGGGCTTATGACGACAAATAGAAACCAATTTCGAGTTTTCTTTTTGTCTGGCGGCTTACAGTTCTCATTTTTTCTTGTCTGGCGATGTGTTTTTCATTCATTTGGATGTGTGTCATACGTTTGACGCCAAGGGATATGACGACCAAAACTGACAATTTTGGACTTTTCATTTTGTCTGCCGGCTGAATTTTGTCTGGCGATGGTTTTTCTGTTCATTGGGGTCCGTGGGCATCGAATGATACCAATTTCAGATCAAGGACAAAAAGTGGCTATTTTCCGATTTCCCTTTTGTCTGGCCCTATCATATTCATGGGCACCTTTTAGCATCCAATAGAATTCCAAGACCATATGAGGGACTCAAAATACCACAGGCTCCAGGTCTGTCACAGGTAATTAGTAATTGAAAACTGTCTACATAGAAGTTTACAGTAGTCCATTATCTGCTATCTGGCCAAAGTTTTGAAACTTATAAGCTATAGCGACACCTAAGTCACACTCATGACAATTTTTCGCAACCAAACAACTTTATTCCATTTTGCTGCTAGTCTCAGCACTTGGCCCACTGTGGACAGGCGTGGATTCTTGCTGTACAACCTTCCAAAATTCGTCTTTTTTCAGCTTGAACGGAGTCGAAACCAGCACGCACGGGGCCAATTTTTTATACCATGACTATTAAAATTCCATACTCTATCGATTGCAATCCCAATCAGATCTATCGCACCTAGGGAGCCATGGTCCGGGAACTCCGGACTGCACGGTTCAAAATTTAAAAGTTTTGGTGGAACGTTAAAATATCAAATTTGCTACGACATGTTTAATAAAACTATTCAACCACACCGTGGTTTTTAACTAGTGTAAGATCATTTTGCATGAGGAAGAGCGTCAGTGTTTATTGAATTTGTAAATTATATCTTAACAACCTTCTTGTGAACAAAGGCTGGACTCATAGTATTTATGTCAGTGATTTGTCATCAAATAGCAGTTTTTGTGGGTTGCTTCCCTGAACTACAATAATTAAACATTCAAGTAAATATTGCCACGTAGAGCTTCACCTAGAACACTACCGAAGCTATTATGAAGATAAGATAAGAGGGTTTGGTCTAATAATACAAAATTTAATCCCAAAATTCCTTTTCTGTAGATTACAACATTATGTCATCTTCAGCTGAAGATTTACTGCGAAGAATTGAATTAAGTAAGTAAATCAATATAACTATGACTGATGGTTTGTGATGGTTTCAAGCGACGATGACTGGGACTTTAAAGCAGCTGCTGAACGCGCTATAAAAAACTTTTTACTGGAAAAATCGAAAGAGAAATATCAAAAAACTTCCGACAATTTTCTAGAAAGGCGTATATAGAAGAAAATTTAAACATAGCTAACTCCGACTAGTACGAAACACCTATTCGTATCAAAAGTCTCTAATGTAGAACTCTTCATTTCTGTTACTTCATTTTCTTCTTTACTGAAAAGCTTTTCGCCCTTTAAAATCACTTACATTATCCACTCTTTGCCTTGTTACCGTACGAAGACAAATTTCATAAATTCCTATTTAAACGGCTATATACCGCTATATTTAACTATATTTCACTATAAATAAACATTTCACAGATGAATATGCTATTATATAGCTCTATATGCCTGTATATAGCTCAATATAAATGAATATAGGTATATATAGATGTCCACATATGGAATCCCTGAAACCCCTCACACTTAACACATTATTTTCATGTAAACAGAAACTCTCTAAGTACCATTTTTCCCACTTTATATCACTTTTACTAAAATACCATATGGCCGCCGGCAGCCATTTTGTTATCAGACCGGAAATAGTACTAATCTTTCAAACAAAGAAAATTCATGAAATTCCGTCAAAATTTACTCGAGATATTGACAAAATACTCCACGTTCACTGTACGGCCCAGTAGCCGGATAAGAGTTCATTCCAAGAGACCTAGCTTACGCTCTGGTGAATCGAATTTCATAAACTTTTTTTTCCCTGTTTTTTACGGTCATACCTATCTATTAATGCGAATGTAGTCGAAATCGGTTCAAATTTGGGACCTACAAGCAAAAACTGCTTGCCGCCCAGTACGTGGTTCACACCAAGAGCTCTAACCCACGAGTCGGTCATCCGATTTCCATAAACATTTTTTTTGTCGATCGGTATTGTAAATATCTTTCATTTGACGTGTCACTTACAAGTGTAGCGTTTAAATGTCCGGAGATATCTTCGAAAAGCCGTAAAGCACTTTTTGGGCCCCAGCTGGGGAGGGGTCGATCAAAAATCACTCATCTTCGAACTTAGCCTTTCTTTTGACATTACCAAACGGGGAAAACAAGAATTTTTAAAATCGGATGCGCTATACTCAAGTTAGAGGAAGGACGGACGGACGGACAGACGGACATTTTTTTTCGCTGATTTGGCATCTCTGGACAACTACAATAGGTTTCCCCCTACTCAGGGAGTCCAATTCGACGTGTTACAAACGTATGCGTAAACCTATAAGACCCCAGCACTTCGTACGGGTCTAAACAATCGATGAAAAGGCGTTGCTGGTATACAACGGATAATTTGGGGAATCTGTCGGCCCCGACATTGTGGTCAATATTTTCGATGTTGAAATTAACGTTGTGTGTGAATGATAACGTTAAAATCGACGGTTACAACAACCTGAGAGCTGTATTGAAACATAATGGTGATGATATTTGACAAAGAAATCGAAGCGTATTCATTCCTCAAAAATGCTCCCGATGAGACATATTTATCTGCCAATGTACTTCCAATGGGTGGTCTTACAAAATCCGGATTAAAAAAATGCGGACAAAAAAAATCCGGACAATACAAAATCCGGATGATAAAAGTCCGGAATTTTGTCGGGATTAAATCCGGAATTCCGGATTTTTTTAAATGGAAAAAAATCATGGAAAGTATGGTTAACATTGTTTTTTTTTTAAATATTAGCAAATTTTTAGCCCCGTACGAAGTACTGGGGGCTTATAAGATTAATATGCCGTTTGTAACACGTCGAATTGGAAGCAGACAGTAAGGGCAAAGCATTTGGTTATGTTAATAGATGACGAATCCGCAATAAAAAAAATGTCCGTCCGTCCGTCCGTCCATCCGTCCGTCCGTCCGTCCGTCCGTCCGTCTGTGACCCCTCTAGCTTGAGCAAATCACAACCTTTTTTCAAAATTCTTTTTTTCCCCGATTGGTATCGACAAAAGTAAGGTCAAGTTCGAAAATGGGCATGGTAGGGTCGGCCCTTCCAGAGCTAGGGCCCTATAGGTGTTTTTCAGTCTTTCGACGATATCTACCGAAATACGCACGCAATAGCTGCTTGTGATATAACAAATGAAAGGTATTGACGAGTAGAACAAAGTTGCTGAACATTGTTTTTGCGTAAGATGCAACTCGAGCTTGTTGGGAGGGCTCAAAGGTCGTTACTCGGCCCTAAGTGTTTTTTGCACATAAATCGAGTAAATCTCATCCGATTTTGCTAGTTTTTGTTTCATTTGAGAGATAATTGAATACCGAAAAGAACGTGGCGAAAAAAGTTTCAAATTTGGGCCCTTGGACTAAGGCCGCTACTCGGCCCTAAGTGTTTTTTGCACATAAATCGAGTAAATCTCATCCGATTTTTCTAGTTTTTTGTTTCATTTAAGAGGTAATTGAATACCCAATGGAAAGTTGGCAAAAAATTTTGGGTTTCTAAAATAATGTCGTAAATTGTTGGTTTTATTTGAGAGGTACTTCGTACGGGCTTTCGTAATTGCGCTATGCGCAATTTTAAAAATGAACACTTTCAGTAAATTTGACAACGCCCAACTCGACTTGCATTCTGGTAACAGACGCATTAGAGGGTTGTAGACGTATTAGGGTTCCGGGCGTATTACGGGTACGGATGTATTATGGTTACGGACGAAATAGGATTACGGGTCGTACGGGGCTAAGTCGCAGCAAACGCTCCGACTGTTCTGATGCCTTGTTTATTTATTTAAACAAGCGAAAAAAAAGACTGCTCATAAAGGCGCAGTCAGTAAAAAAACGATCTTTTCATCAACAAATAAATATTACAATAAATAAAAATCATCTACTCTACTTCTCCCTAATGTTCCTAGAATGCATGCCGCATTTCCTCTTTGAATAGCGATTGAAATTTTCTGTAATAAGTAATCGGTGGAGCGCGGTTCTCCTGAAGCTGTTTTCATTAATGACCCCAATTTGTAGACAAATTTTTTCGTTTCTGGGCCCATGCAACCTAGCGATTCGAAAGCAATAGGAGTGAATAAATAATTTTCTTTCAGATCTATATAATGGTTATGCTTCAATCTTTCTGCCTTTTCTGCGATTGACCCTGATTTCTTAGAAGATTCATTTATGTATGAAGGAGCCAACGTATCACGTATTGTCACATCCCATAAAAGAGACTCGTATATGTGAGTACGGTTGAGTGATACTCAATGAGAAAAGTTGAATAGTGGTGAATGGTGAATCAAAAAAAGAGTAATCTTGCAAAATGCGGAGACCAAAAATGCGTATTCTTTCCGGATAACTTTAATCCTCACGATGTTGTCGTACATGATATAAATAGAAATGGAAAAGGAAGAGAAAAAAGAACATCAAATCGATTTCTCCATTGACAATGTGCTGATATTTGATAGAGAGCCTGACAAGTTCAAACGTGAGTTCATCGAATCCTCTTACATCAGGATTTCGGGAGACAGAGCCAATAATTTCCGAAGGGACACTAACAATTTGCATGATGGATACATGAATCTACTAAACATTTACAAAGACATCCAGTCCAATAGAAGAACGAAGGCAGTCCATAAAAGTCCCACGTAAATTTAAAATGATTTCAAATTACCCTTCTTGCCGCCCGCTCATGCTGTGATTAGAGTGATATGATAATGAGATTGTCGATTAATCGATTCTAAGTGTCAATGTCAATTAATGTCATAAACGATAACTTGTACCTGACGAAAGCATGAAATGCTCAATTTTACTATTTATTTATTTATTAATTTATCGTTTTAACTAGTCTTTCAAAGTTTTTTTTAATTATTTTTATGATTAACTTGCCAATACTCTCAAAGAGAGCAAGTGAGTGAGCCATGAATTAGTTTATTTAATTTCCAAATTTATTTTTTGTTTTGTTTCTTATGTACAAGATATGCACTGAAGATGATGTAAATAAACATCGAAACGTTTGCTGAAATAATATTGTTTCACTCAAAACAACTGGTCCAATCCAAAGAATATTCCCCAATTAATTTGATATAAATAGAAATATCTGATTGTTTTTGACGCATACATTAATGAAGGTATTCTGTTGCGTGTTGACAGTAGAAGAATGGCGCCGCAGGCATAAGGATAAGCGGTGGTTCAGAGGGCGGCAGCCCCCTGATATAAAAAGAAACTTCTGGTTATTTTTGTCACATAGATTAACCAAGGTATTCTGTAACGTGTTGACAGTTGCAGCCATAAAAAAGAAAAGGAAGAATAGAAAAAAAAATCTGATGTGGTTGGTAGTTGCGCCGCAGGCCGTGAAATAATTCAAAAAAAAGCGGGGTCGAGGGGCGGCAGCCCCCGCATTGGGGGGGCCAAGGGAGGATTTCCCCCTTCTTCTTCTTCTTCTTTTTCAGCCTGTTTCTGTCCACTGCTGGACGTAGGCCTCCCCAATTCTTTTCCATTCCGAACGATTAGTTGCCACTTGTTGCCAATTTGCGCCTGCAATTCTCTTTATACCATTACTCCATCTCTCTGGTGGTCTACCTCTAGGTCGTGTTTTAGGTGGTCTCCAGTTCATGATCTTTTTGGTCCAACGTTCGTCCGTCCTTCTTGCAATATGTCCCGCCCAGCTCCACTTTAAAGATGCTATTCTTTCCATGACATCAACGACTTTTGTTTGTTGTCGAATCCATTGATTTGTCATTCTATCTCTGAGCGTAATTCCAAGCATACTTCGTTCCATAGCTCTTTGTGCCACTCTTAATTTATTTTCGGAAGCTTTTGTTAACGTTAACGTTTCCGCTCCATATGTGAGCACAGGAAGGACACACGTATCGAACAATTTACGTTTCAGACTATTGTTCATTTTGCTTTTGAAAATTAGCCTGAGTTTTCCGAACGCTGCCCATGCAAGACCAATTCTACGTTTTATTTCTGCAGTTTGGTTGTCTAGACCCAACTTCAATTTGTGACCTAGGTACACATAACTGTCGACTCGTTCAATGACAGTATCACCGATTTTAATGTCTCTGTCGTCGTCAATGTTTGTCATGATTTTCGTTTTCGACAAATTCATCTTGAGGCCGACTTTGTTTGACTCCTCATTCAGCTGTTGCAACATAATTTGCGCCTGATCTAGATCAGCTGCCATCAGGTAGATGTCATCTGCGAAACGGAGATTACCCCCTTGAAAGTTCGAAATCCGGAAATTACGAAAACTAGATTGATTACCCTAATTAAACTGGATGTTGCAACTTTGTATTTTGAAGCTTCTTGATCAGCGTCGCAGATCCAGAATTTAATAAAAGATAGTGTCACATAGCGACAATAAATTAAGGAATTATCCGGATAAATTATCCGGATTCTGTAAGGGGCTAGAGATGAGTGGGCATAGCAAATTTTTGTGCCCACATGCCCACTATGCCCATCATTTGAGAAAAAAATGCCCATGGGCACTGGCCCTGCCCACAAACTATGTGTGCACAAATCGTCGAATTGTAAAGTTTTGAACGGTTATTTTAATTTTTTTCGCTTCATATTGCACGTTGTTCTGCATCTAACACAGATTGTTAATATAAGTTTTGACGGGACATAAGCTAATGTGATTGTTTGTTAGTCGTTGCATACATTGTTTACAAAAATATGTTTATCATTTGCAATTGACTCAGTGTGTATGTGTAGTGATATTGTTGTCTATTGTTTCCCATATTTTGGTCAACCTGTAGAAGCTACGTAACTGATTCAGTTCAAAAGAGATCGTTGCCCGAAATGGATACATCTCCTGCAACTATTTTAAAAAGTAATAAGTCAGTAAATGATAAGGTTTATCATCTTGGTTATGAATATCACAAGGATGAACACAACAAATCGAACACCGTTTTCTATTACAACTGTGCGAAGTAAGTGAATCAATAATAATAAAATTGAGTGATTTGTGTTAGTTTATAGTACAGATGAACAATTTCAATTTCTTTTGTTAATCAAATTGTGAAAAAGGCTTTTGTTTCATGGTTACAGTTGTAAGTCGTTGAAGTGTCCAGGGCGCTTAATTCGTTATCTAGATGCACCAGCAGAAAATCAATTTAAAATATCGAAAGAACATGCCCACGTTGGTGACGGGACACTTGTGGGAAAGGCAAAAGTAATGGCAAATATGAAAAGGCACGCTAAACAATCTTCAGAGATGGGAAGAAACGTAGTGGCCAAACTGAATGAAAATGTAGATGTATCTGTTGCTGCATCACTACCCAAAACCTCATCTATGATGCAACGTGTTCGGCGGGAAAGGAAAAATCTTGATTTGCCTAAAAATCCTACTTCACTGAATGAATTAATAATCCCCGAAGAGCTGAAAGTAATAAATGGACAACTGTTTCTGTTGTACGATAGTGGACGCGGTCCAAATCGAATTATTATATATTCGACGGTACGCAATTTGCATGTGCTCGCTGAAGCAGACATAATGTCCATCGATGGAACGTTCGACATTGTACCACCGTTATTCGAACAGTTACTGTCCAAGGTAAGAATGTGTTTGCCTTTAATATGATGTGTTATGTCCTACATGTAGCAATCGTTCATAGGTCGAGTGAACGGATGGTACGTGCCGCTAGTGTATACATTGCTTCCGAACAAAAAAAATCTTCTTATGAAGAAATGTTTCGGATCATATCCATTCACGTCCCAGAACTAAAACCAAAGTACATCATAAGCGATTTCGAGGTCGGTGCTGTATCGGCGGCCCTAAAATATTTTCCAAACGCTAAATCGCATGGATGCTTTTTTCATCTGTGTCAGAGCATTTATCGCCATGTCAAAACTGTTGGACTACAAAGTCGATATGTCAGTGATTCAAGTTTCGCAGTTGGTGTTCGACAGTTGATGGCGTTGGCATTTGTTCCGCCAGAGGATATTGTTGTATTCGAAGAACTTTGTCAAAGTGAATTTTGGGCGGAAAATGAGAATGATCCGGCCAGCGTGAAGTTGCAGGAACTGATAGGTAACTAACGTAAAAATTAATATGGTTGCTCTCATAGTGGGAGTTTATGGTGCATGCCGTCGAATCGAACTTACAAACTTAATCATCGATGACATGAAGTATGTCGATGGTTATATCCGAGTGTTCCAACCTGTGACTAAGACGAAAAAGGAACGAGATTTTGTGCGAGACTGAAGGGTGCGCCGAAGGAATGAATCTGATTGAAATTGTCAAGTGCTACGCTGTATTATGACCGCCAAATACAGAATGTCGACGTTTCCTTCAGAATTGTCGATATGTGAAGTGTTTGCGACAATCAATTGGGATAAATACGATTGGATGATTTCCCAAGAAGATCGCAACCTATTTAAAGCTACCCAATCCGTCAGAATATACTGGTCACTGCTTCCGTCGATCATCTGCGAGTTTTATGGCGGAATCTGGTGTGAATATGAATGACATTAAACGTCATTGTGGTTGGCAATCTGATAGAGTTGCTGAGAGCTACATTGAACGCTCGGTGAGCAATAAAGGGAAAATCATGGGTTCCACGAGAACGGCTCGAAAAGAAGCCGCAACGGCAGTGAGTTATTACCAGTTACCTGTACCCGAAAGTCCAACGATCGCTACCATTGACGATACTTGTCAAAATTATCCTTTCTCCATGTCGACATTTAAAAAATTTTGAAAAATAAAATCAAGGGTGCTCCAGCTCCACTTATTACATACAGTTCTTGTGAATTTTCTCTATAATATACAATCAAAACACATTCTGAACAACGAGGTTACTACAGTCATACGTGCTATTTAGCTTCACTTTGAATTGTTTTCGATACAAAGTTATTGTCTTTGTTGACCAGCTGGAGATGTTCAGCTGTAGCTGATTCTGCACAAGCCTTAGATTTAATGAGTTTATGTAAGAGCACTCAAGTGATAAAAAATAAAGGTCAAACCCATTCCTTCACCAATTACTCTTCTATAGCATCGTTCTAGAGTCTCACATTTTACCTCAAATGTCTATAGACTGAGAGTTCTTGAGATTGGAGACATTTTTCAGTTCTTTTGTGAAACATATATCAATTCATTATATTCTCTACATCAAACACTCAGTCAGGGACTGGATTAGCTCAATATCTAGTAATCAGAATATGTGAAAGCTTACTCGTTTCTTATCAATAATTCGAAGATAATGGATAAACAGAACATCCCCAATAATTCAGACAAAAACTTTAGACAACACGCCCACTCGACTTTCCAAAAAATACGATTGTCTGAGATTTCCCATTCATATGGCTAAAAAGTACCTGGTACATCATATCTTTCTAAAAAAAACCACTTCGGCTTAAGGTATCTGGTATTCTCTCATCAGAATGAAAAAGGTCCATATCTCACAGAAAAAAAGGCCCCCAGAAATGTTCCCCCCCCGGCAAAAAATCCTTATTTTAGGCACTGGTTGCAGAAATAATTTATTGTATGTACTAATCGCACAATGTGTGAATAGTCAACGACCTCGATGCAAAACTCTTTCATCAATATTTCTTGCACAGGAACATGTATGGCAAGTAAGGTATAGAAGCGACCAAATTTCGCCGAGTGTAGCCTAATAGTGCAGTTTCTGAAAATGTAACAGAAAACTTCGATTCAAAAATACATTTTCGGTTATTCGAACGGGTTTGCAAAACTAGTCTGGGATCACCATTCAAGAGCTTCCTCGGTTGCTTCGTAAAGGAGTTATCAGTCTTTGAATATGGTGAAATTTTGGCTTTCAGCTGCTATTGTTCAATGAAGAAATTATTGAGAGCAACAAATCTTAGAATTTGTCCCTCTACCAATTCCAATGTAAATCTTCAGTCCTCACTGTTCCACAAGCCCTGACTGACGCTGGTGCTGGTTCTCAGAAACAGTTCTGTGGATTTTGCTAAATCTTTTTTTTCTTAGCACTCCCCCAACTCACTTATGAAAAAAAAACTTGGATGGAAACTTACTCGTTTATTTAAAATTCGTTCAGCCCCACCGTGAAATGATATTTTTATACAAAATCTAAGAACGTTTATCCCACCAACTTTAGGTTATTATGCCGTAAAGTTATTAATGCAGACTTGGAAACCTGGCATATACGACGATCTTTTCGCGACAAAATCGGTTATTTTTCCATTGTAGCACTTGTTGTTGAGCAAAGAAAATGTGTACAAATTTGTTGCTAGTGTAAAGAATACCGGATCGATTGCGTTGACGTCACTGCCGTCCAAATTGATGTCAGTGATACTCTGAAGTGTTGCGCTCGTGAACCATTTCGAAGTGATGGTCATCAGTTTGTTGTTTTGCATATTCAATCCTTTCAGTTGATTTGTGTCGGCGAATATGTTAAGAGGAAGGTCCGTGATGAGCAAGTTGTTTATGTATAAAAACAACAGTTTGGACAATCCATTGAAGAGTCCATTCGGAATCACTGTAATGGGGTTTTCTCCAATGGCTATTGACTGGATGATTGGCGTGTTGGCGAAAAATGTAGAGCTAATTGTGGGTATCTGATTGATTGCGACCTGGAACCTGAGAAGGTTCTTGCAACTTCTCAACGTTACATCACTCAAGATGTATATTTTGTTGAAACTCATCGTAATCTGTTGCAATGCCGGTTGGTATTGGCATAAGTCAACGACCGACTCCTCGATCTGATTGTACCACACCGTAAGACTGATCAGTTTACTGCATTTCGTTGCAGAAAGAATTTGGAGGCTCGTATCAGTAAGATCCAATTCCCGAATGTTTGGAAACTGTCTGCAAATTGCCGTTGGAATATTTTTGGTGACACCGACGACCTTAACGATTTGAACACTCGAATCGTTGTTGTATGTTGACACCAGATTACCATACTGATCCATTATACTCGTTCCTAAATGCGTTCCTCCAATAGAAATAGCATCATCAAGTCCGTCGGGATTGTTCACGTTCAACGTGCACTGATATGGTTTGTCGAAATAAGCAGTGTTGATCGAGTAGGTGCACGTCATTTGCTGCGACGATGAGAAGCTCAAAGCTGATACAAGTAGGATGAGCGTTTTCAAAACCATTTTCACTTTGCCACAATTTTACCCAAACTGAAATGATGTCAAATCGTTGCTGGAGTTTTATATTCGAAACAAGCGCGGTTATTCCCTTGACTGTAAGTCATGGGTTTTACAAAAGAAAATACACCGTACGCAACACGTTCACTATGGTTAAAAATGTATGGAAATGTGATGAAAAAACGTTAAATGTTAAAATTTTTGTTAACACGATCAGTCAAAAAAAAACCTTAAAGGGTAAATGTTCCGCAAGTCCTTTATCTTACTTACAAAATAACTGATATCGCTGAGAGTGACGCATTGTGCGTCGTACGCAAAAGTTTTACCAACAAAAAATTGACTCAAAAAATTTGTGAAAGAAAATTTTGCAACAAGAAATTTGCGTCACAAGTGGCAGAGAAAATCTAGAGAAATCAGCCTGAATTCCAAAATCTAGAAACCAATATTGAAACACCTAACTTATATCGAAAATAACCCAAATCCATCAAAAAATCCGATGGAAGTTAGGAAGTGCCAGAGGAATCATCACACATCCCAAAATTTAGAAACCAACCTTGGAACACCTCACTCACGTCGAAAATAACCCAAATCCATCAAAAAATCCGATGGAAGTTAGAGAGTGCCAGAGGAATCATCTGTCATCCCAAAATTTAGGAACCAACCTTGGAACACCTCACTCACGTCGAAAATAACCCAAATCCATCAAAAAATCCGATGGAAGTTAGAGAGTGCCAGAGGAATCATCTGTCATCCCAAAATTTAGGAACCAACCTTGGAACATCTCACTCATGTCGAAAGTAACACAAACCCATTGAAAAATCCGATCGAAGTTAGGAAGTGCCAGAGGAATCATCTGTAATCCCGAAATTGAGGAACCAACCTTGGAACATCTCTCTAATGTCGAAAGTAACCCAAAACCATTGAAAAATCCGATCGAAGTTAGGAAGTGCCAGAGGAATCATCTGTCATCCCAAAATTTAGGAACCAACCTTGGAACATCTCTTTAATGTCGAAAGTAACCCAAAACCATTGAAAAATCCGATCGAAGTTAGGAAGTGCCAGAGGAATCATCTGTAATCCCAAAATTGAGGAACCAACCTTGGAACATCTCTCTAATGTCGAAAGTAACCCAAAACCATTGAAAAATCCGATCGAACTTAGGAAGTGCCAGAGGAATCATCTGTCATCCCAAAATTTAGGAACCAACCTTGGAACATCTCTCTAATGTCGAAAGTAACCCAAAACCATTGAAAAATCCGATCGAAGTTAGGATGTGCCAGAGGAATCATCTGTAATCCCAAAATTTAGGAACCAACCTTGGAACACATTACTCACGTCGAAAATAACCCAAATCCAATGGAAGTTAGGTAGTGCCAGAGGAATCACCTGTCATCCCAAAATTTAGGAACCGACCTAGTGGAAGTTAATACTTAATGATCCCAACAATTACCTACAAGAAATACATCCCAAAACACACCTTTCACCACATTACGATCCATATCATGCACCAAAATATACAACACATACACACACACATACAAATAGACTTTTATATGGCATTTGTATGGAGACTTTGGAGAGCTCTAGCTACCGAGATGTGGATTTTTTCCAACTTTTAAAAATTCCATTCTTATTTTTGGGCCATTATTGGCCTATAACCAAAATTTCAGGAAAATCTATAGAAAGGTTTAGGAGTTGCTGGATCCACTTTTCCATAGGAACTAACTAACTAACTAACGTAGGTAATTTGAGTTATGTGAAAAAACGAAATTTTGCTTATTTTTTTACAAACATAAATATTTCGAAGCTCAATATCTCGGCCAATTAGGCCCTAGCTCTGGAAGGGCCGACCGTACCATGCCCATTTTCGAACTTGACCTTACTTTTGTCGATACCAATCTGGGAAAAAAAAGAATTTTGAAAAAAGGTTGTGATTTACTCAAGCTAGAGGGGTCACGGACAGACGGACGGACGGACATTTTTTTTATTGCTGATTCGTTGTCTATGAACATAGACAAATGCTTTGCCCTTACCGTCTGCTTCCAACTCAACATGTTACAAACGGCATATTAATCTTATAAGCCCCCAGTACTTCGTACGGGGCTAAAAATGTTTGGTGGAGAATGGAATTAATTCTTGAGGTTAGGTTCTAAGGTAGATTATGTTGGTCTAACGAACAAGCTGATGTTGCTAACAGAATTTTTGTATCTATTTTTCTTGTTATGTGACTTTGCCTTGTAAACAAAACCGAATAAATAGAACAAAAATTAACGAGTGTGAAGTTCACACGAGTTTAAGTTTCATTGAAAACATGTGTCAGTTTGACAAATAGATACATTTTGTTGAACAGGTTGACATTTCAAACAATCTGTAAAGAGTCTGTTGAATAAAAAGCATCTGCGTGTCAGTGTATTAGTGATCAACTCAGGAGTGTCTTAACCTGTTCTTTCAGAACATTGCGAAAATGGGTGGTATCGGTTCAACCATATGGGAGTGGTTCTCAAAAGAAGCCTTTTCTACTCTTTGTTAAAACGATCTGGAGTCTTGTTCTTTGATTTTGCCTTGTGAACAAAAGCGAATAAACAGAACCAAAGTGTGAAATCACACGAGTTTAAATTTTATTGAAAACATACGTCATTTTTTACCGGGGCATTTTATTTAAAAAGTTTCGAAGATTTTCAGTGGAACTAAACAGAATTAAATCATCAATGATAGATTTATCAGACCGTTGTAGTAGTTCTTCTTCTATAAATGCGTTTTTATGGCCATCAACATACAAAATTACATTTCATTGAAATAAATCAATAAATCATTGCCAATAAAAATATTATTGAGAAGCTCAGACAAACAGTCAAGGGATCTGACCCACCCAACAGGTGGGACCTAGTTTGCTACATATTGCGCTGTGCAGTTAAGTTAATTCAAATATTTTCTTTCGACAATAAAATAAATTCTAAGAAAATTTAATTGATGCGGTTGTTTATACCGAAAAAGTCAGATTTTCTCAACTCAACAACATTCGAGGCCTTATGACGGGCTTTCTTCATTTTTTTATGGATATTGACATTAACGTTGATTTTATAGGTATCACAGTTTTATCATGTGCGCTTTGTAATCATTTTTGTTTCCACGAATTATTTCGGTAATAGTGAAGTATGCAGTAGCAGTACGCAAAATTAATTTCTTGTGAACTTGACATTGATGATTTACTTTGGGCAATTTCACTTGTTTGTCGGAATGGATCTGGTCTCCGAATTTTTGGTTTGACGAGTGCGTAATACATTCCTCGCCTTCAACTCGAGATGTAATATAACTCTCCCACTCGTCAAAATATAAATTTGGAAGCAGTACGTACTAGCAGATCAAAAACCCAATTGTTTCACTTGGAGCCAACTTCATTGATGTTATTGTATCGACGCCATCAACGCTTACACATCGCAATTGTTTTTTTTTTTTCGAATAGCAGACACCTTCAATTTCGTTATTTCCATTTTAGTTTAATTTTATTAGCATTGCTATTACAAAATCTTATCATCTCATTTGATAATTTATAGTAGAGGTCCTTGTAGGACAACAGTCATAAAAATAGTTCACTTTATAGTAAAATGCTGCGCTTTGGACCAGTGATTAATATTTGTTTTCTGAGTCCAAAAAGATTACCATTCCTCAAAAAAAAACTCACAAAACAACAAGAATTGTGGCGCAGAAGCCCGTCCCCGGGACACCAGGGCCCTCTCAATTTTTTATATTTTTTCAAATTTTCACGCTTTTCTTTACGAAATTAATAGAGACAGGTCACCTGATAACAAAGCAACAAGAATCGGGACGCGGAAACGGATTCCGGACCAGGACTCACAAAAGTAAAGTTTTTGTATGTGTTATGTAGTCGTCGGCACTTCGTACAAGGAAAATGAAGTTATGTTGAAGCGCGCAGTCTAGTCATCGGCATTTCGTACAAGGGTACAAGGAACATGAAGTTATGTTAAAGCGCGCAGTCTAGTCGTCGGCATTTCGTACAAGGAACATGGCGTTATGTTGAAGTGCGCAGTGTAGTTCGGAATTTCGTACAAGGAACATAAAGTTGTGCTGTTGTGTAAGGGGGTCATCTAGTATTGTATTCGTCTAAAAAGCGCGAAAACTTTAAAAAATATGAAAACTTTAGAGCACTTTGGCGCTTCGGGAGGGGTTTCCGCGTCTCAATTCTTGTTGCTTTGCCATGAGAGGACCTGTCTCTATTAATTTCCTCAAAAAAGCGCAAAAATCTGAAAACAATATGAAAACTTTGGAGGGCCCTGGCGTCGCAGTGAGCGTTTGCTGCGACTTAGCCCCGTACGACCCGTAATCCTATTTCGTCCGTAACCATAATACGTCCGTAGCCGTAATACGCCCGGAACCCTAATACGCCTACAACCCTCTAATGCGTCTGTTACCAAAATGCAAGTCAAGTTGGGCATGGTCAAATTTACTGAAAGTGTTCATTTTTAAAATTGCGCATTGCGCAATTACGAAAGCCCGTACGAAGTACCTCTCAAATAAAACCAACAATTTACGACATTATTTTAGAAACCCAAAATTTTTTGCCAACTTTCCATTGGGTATTCAATTACCTCTCAAATAAAACAAAAACTAGCAAAATCGGTTGAGATTTACTCGATTTATGTGCAAAAAGCACTTAGGGCCGAGTAGCGGCCTTAGTCCAAGGGCCCAAATTTAAAACTTTTTTTGCCACCATTCTATTCGGCATTCAATTATCTCTCAAATGAAACAAAATCTAGCAAAATCGGATGAGATTTACTCGATTTATGTGCAAACAAGGCATCAGAACAGTCGGAGCGTTTGCTGCGACTTAGCCCCGTACGACCTGTAATCCTATTTCGTCCGTAACCATAATACGAACGTAGCCGTAATACGCCCGGACCCCTAATACGTCTACAACCCTCTAATGCGTCTGTTACCAAAATGCAAGTCAAGTTGGGCATGCTCAAATTTACTGAAAGTGTTCATTTTTAAAATTGCGCATAGCGCAATTACGAAAGCCCGTACGAAGTACCTCTCAAATAAAACCAACAATTTACGACATTATTTTAGAAACCCAAAATTTTTTGCCAACATTCCATTGGGTATTCAATTACCTCTCAAATAAAACAAAAATTAGCAAATTCGGATAAGATTTTCTCAATTTATGTGCAAAAAACACTTAGGGCCGAGTAGCGGCCTTAGTCCAAGGACCCAAATTTAAAACTTTTTTTTGCTATAATTCTATTCGGCATTCCATTATCTCTCAAATGAAACAAAAACTAGCAAAATCGGATGAGATTTACTCGATTTATGTGCAAAAAACACTTAGGGCCGAGTAGCGGCCTTAGTCCAAGGGACCAAATTTGAAACTTTTTTCGCCACCATTCTATTCGGCATTCAATTATCTCTCAAATGAAACAAAAGCTAGAAAAATCGGATGAGATTTACTCGATTTATGTGCAAAAAACACTTAGGGCCGAGTAGCGGCCTTAGTCCAAGGGCCCAAATTTGAAATTTTTTTCGCAACGTTCTTTTCGGTATTCAATTACCTTCCATAAAAAACTAAATCTAGCAAAATCGGATGAGATTTACTCGATTTATGTGCAAAAAACACTTAGGGCCGAGTAGCGGCCTTAGTCTAAGGGCCCAAATTTGAAACTTTTTTCTCCACGTTATTTTCGGTATTCAATTACCTTCCATAAAAAACTAAATCTAGCAAAATCGGATGAGATTTACTCGATTTATGTGCAAAAAACACTTAGGGCCGCGTAACGACCTTTGAGCCCTCGCAACAAGCCCGGGTTGCATCCTACCCAAAAACAATGTTCAGCAACTTTGTTCTACTCGTCAATACCTTTCATTTGATATATTACAAGTAGCTATTGCGTGCGTATTTCGGTAGATATCGTCGAAAGACTGAAAAACACCTATAGGGCCCTAGCTCTGGAAGGGCCGACCCTACCATGCCCATTTTCGAATTTGACCTTATTTTTGTCGATACCAATCGGGGAAAAAAAGAATTTTGAAAAAGGGTTGTGATTTGCTCCAGCTAGAGGGGTCACGGACGGACGGACGGACGGATGGACGGACGGACGGACGGACGGACGGACGGACGGACGGACGGACGGACGGACATTTTTTTTATTGCGGATTCGTCATCTATGAACATAACCAAATGCTTTGCCCTTACTGTCTGCTTCCAATTCGACGTGTTACAAACGGCATATTAATCTTATAAGCCCCCAGTACTTCGTACGGGGCTAAAAACACTTAGGGCCGAGTAGCGGCCTTAGTCCAAGGGCCCAAATTTGAAACTTTTTTTGCCATCATTCTATTCGGCATTCAACTATCTCTCAAATAAAACAAAATCTAGCAAAATCGGATGAGATTTACTCGATTTATGTGCAAAAAACACTTAGGGCCGAGTAGCGGCCTTAGTCCAAGGGCCCAAATTTGAAACTTTTTTCGCCACGTTCTTTTCGGTATTCAATTACCTTCCATAAAAAACTAAATCTAGCAAAATCGGATGAGATTTACTCGATTTATGTGGAAAAAACACTTAGGGCCGAGTAACGACCTTTGAGCCCTCCCAACAAGCTCGCGTTGCATCCTACACAAAAACAATGTTCTACTCGTCAATACCTTTCATTTGATATATCACAAGCAGCTATTACGTGCGTATTTCGGTAGATATCGTCGAAAGACTGAAAAACACCTATAGGGCCCTAGCTCTGGAAGGGCCGACCCTACCATGCCCATTTTCGAACTTGACCTTACTTTTGTCGATACCAATCGGGGAAAAAAAGAATTTTGAAAAAAGGTTGTGATTTGCTCAAGCTAGAGGGGTCACGGACGGACGGACGGACGGACGGACGGACGGACATTTTTTTAGCCCCGTACGAAGTACTGGGGGCTTATAAGATTAATATGCCGTTTGTAACACGTCGAATTGGAAGCAGACAGTAAGGGCAAAGCATTTGGTTATGTTCATAGATGACGAATCCGCAATAAAAAAAATGTCCGTCCGTCCGTCCGTCCGTCCGTCCGTCCATCCGTCCGTCCGTCCGTCCGTCCGTCCGTCCGTCCGTCCGTCCGTCCGTCCGTCCGTGACCCCTCTAGCTTGAGTAAATCACAACCTTTTTTCAGAATTCTTTTTTTCCCCGATTGGTATCGACAAAAGTAAGGTCAAGTTCGAAAATGGGCATGGTAGGGTCGGCCTCTCCAGAGCTAGGGCCCTATAGGTGTTTTTCAGTCTTTCGACGATATCTACCGAAATGCGCACGCAATAGCTGCTTGTGATATATCAAATGAAAGGTATTGACGAGTAGAACAAAATTTCTGAACATTGTTTTTGGGTAAGATGCAACGTGGGCTTGTTGGGAGGGCTCAAAGGTCGTTACTCGGCCCTAAGTGTTTTTTGCACATAAATCAAGTAAATCTCATCCGATTTTACTAGTTTTAGTTTTTTATGGAAGGTAATTGAATACCGAAAAGAACGTGACGAAAAAAGTTTCAAATTAGGGCCCTTGGACTAAGGCCGCTACTCGGCCCTAAGTGTTTTTTGCACATAAATCGAGTAAATCTCATCCGATTTTGCTAGTTTTTGTTTCATTTGAGAGACAATTGAATTCCGAATAGAATGATGGCAAAAAAAGTTTCAAATTTGGGCCCTTGGACTAAGGCCGCTACTCGGCCCTAAGTGCTTTTTGCACATAAATCGAGTAAATCTCAACCGATTTTGCTAGTTTTTGTTTCATTTGAGAGATAATTGAATACCCAATGGAAAGTTGGCAAAAAATTTTGGGTTTCTAAAATAATGTCGTAAATTATTGGTTTTATTTGAGTGGTACTTCGTACGGGCTTTCGTAATTGCGCTATGCGCAATTTAAAAAATGAACACTTTCAGTAAATTTGACCATGCCCAACTAGACTTGCATTTTGGTAACAGACATATTAGAGGGTTGTAGACGTATTAGGGTTCCGGGTGTATTACGGTTACGGACGTATTATGGTTACGGACGAAATAGGATTACGGGTAGTACGGGGCTAAGTCGCAGCAAACGCTCCGACTGTTCTGATGCCTTGTTTATTGCGGATTCGTCATCTATGAACATAACCAAAAGCTTTGCCCTTACTGTCTGCTTCCAATTCGACGTGTTACAAACGGCATATTAATCTTATAAGCCCCCAGTACTTCGTACGGGGCTAAAAACACTTAGGGCCGAGTAACGACCTTTGAGCCCTCCCAACAAGCCCGCGTTGCATCTTACCCAAAAAAAATGTTCAGCAACTTTGTTCTACTCGTCAATACCTTTCATTTGATATATCACAAGCAGCTATTGCGTGCGTATTTCGGTAGATATCGTCGAAAGACTGAAAAACACCTATAGGGCCCTAGCTCTGGAAGGGCCGACCCTACCATGCTCATTTTCGAACTTGACCTTACTTTTGTCGATACCAATCGGGAAAAAAAAGAATTTTGAAAAAAGGTTGTGATTTACTCTAGCTAGAGGGGTCACGGACAGACGGACAGACGGACATTTCTTTTATTGCGGATTCGTTATCTATGAACATAGATCCATCGACCCTATACCTGGAAACAGTTTTCGATGATCTACGTTTTCTACGTTTTTCGTGGACCCTGACATTCTCCGATACGCCAAAATTGGCAACGAACCATTAGAGTACATACGAGTAAGTGTAAATGTTTTGTAGTTTGCTTGTGGCCCACAAGTTGTGGGTATGTAATTGAAGTAAATTTTAAGTAAATAATAAATTACAAAATGGCAGCTACCCTTCAGTGGTGGATGAAATGCTGGTGCTGGTGCGGTGATGCGTTGCTATCTGATCAAGAAATATTTCCTTCATTTTTCGTCTTAGATTTTTACCAGATGGTGTCTTCGGTATTGAATCAACAAAATAAATGCCTCCAGCAAGCTTATTCCGATCATAGAAATAATCTAAAATTTTGGATGAAAAATTGTCCAATGAAACCCACTCAAAGGAAACTCAATCGACTTCACTTACCGGCGATTAGCTGAACAATTTCATCAGCTGTAATATCTGAGTTTGCGGCTCGAACAACTGCAGCTGTTGGTACTTCCTCCCCACGCTGATTGAATACACTGAATACACACACCTCAGCAATTTGTGGCGATTGAAGAAGCACACCCTCAACTTCTGATGGCGAAATGACGTAAGAATTATACTCAAATGTCTCCTTCTTTCGATCGACAATGAACAAATCGCATTCGTCATCAAAATAGCCAATGTCGCCAGTAAAGAAGAATCCTTCTTCATCAAACGATTCTTTGGTTAGCGCCTCTTCTTGATAATATCCCGACAACATTGACATTGATTTTATGCAAATTTCACCGCGCTCATTGACGCCAAGCTTTTTCCCATTTTCATCCACAATTTTCGCAACATTCCCACTTTTCAGTTTTCCCACTGAGCCTTTACTGAATTTGGGCACTTCAATTGCTACTGTTCCGCCCAATTCAGTCAAACCATACCGATTATTGACGGATCCATTTGGCAGTAGGTCATCCATCATTTTACCGATTTCATACGGAAGCTTGTAAGCGCCCAGAAATATATTTTCGACGCTTGACAAGTTGGCCGTTTTGATGGCATCGCAATGAATCAATTCTTTCAACATGTATGGTGATGCAGATAACCGAGACACATGAAAAATTTCAATGATTTCTAAAATGCGTTGTGGAGTAAACTTTTCGGTAATAATTACACGTGTCGCGCAATGAATAGTTCCAGCTATTAAAGATAGCAAAGATCTGAACCAATAAATGGAATATGTATTTAGCCAAATGCGTTTCGATTGAGGTTCCCAACCGTAAGTAAAGGTGGCAGCATTGATTAACATTGAATGTGACATACAAATACCTAAAATAAAATAAAAGTTGACGTCTTGTTGTGAGAGGTCGTGTAAATCAGATATAAAACTTATGGCAACACTTCTTTGCTTTGCTTGCGAATTGTTCATAATAAACTGTGACAGGACATTTCTATCGTGAGATTATCATCCCGAATGATAATATCGCCCAAAAGACGTAAATATGGGTGGCGTAACATTTCCACACGGTCAATATCATCAATAATGTCGTTTTTTAACGATAATGTCGCTTTTTGAACGATAATCGGATTTAAATTTTAAATTTAGAACCCGACCCGTGACCAGAATTAAATTTTTTAAACCCGATAACCCGTTAAGCCCGTTAAAATTGAATCGGGTTTGGGTTCGGGCCGGGCTGGGTTCGGGCTGGGCCGGGTCTTTGGCCAACTTCGGATAGCCCGCTCGTTTCTCACCGATATCGAAACAATTGAGAATCGCATCGTGGCAAATCTGCGACCATTTTGTATCTGAATTGTTAAATTTTAATTACTTCACCTTTTGCTGGTCCAGTGGTTCCGGAAGAACAAACTATAGCTGCTAAGTGATTGACAGCATCTACTGAAACGGGTCTGTAATTTTGGATGAACGTCATTTGAGTCCTAAGAGTAATTATACCTAGAGAGGAAATTTCGAACAAAACTACGTAAAATGTGTGGTCGCAACATGTAATACGAAATGTTTATTGGTATGTGTGTTTTCCCTCTTAATTAAGAGGGCAAATTGAACCATCAAAAGCGAAAAAGCGTCAACGCATACATGTATTGGTGTAAAATTATACGAAATGTGTATATTATACAAACTGATGTTGGGACCACATTTCGTCGTACAAATTTCCTCTATCGGTATAATTACTCTAAGTTTGAGTCACGATAACGGGACATTCACAAAGTATTTCACGCTAAAATCGACGTCCGTCCCCTCAGAGCGTGCCATACTTTCTGAATCCCTAAGAATAAAATCATCGTCTTGACGCGTATGAGTATGCACTCTGATATCTTACATTATATCTGCATCATCGTCAACTTTTTCGAATAAATGGTCGACATTTACGGATCCACCCCTCTCCCCGTCGAATGTGAAGATCTTCGCTTGATGATTCAATTCTGCTAAAGCAGCAACAACCGTATCATAAGCATTTATATCACAAAAAATCACGTTCGGTTTAATTTTTTGAAATTTTTGGACAAATTCAAATTTCTTGAAGAGCGAATCGATCGTGTAAATTGTGCAGCCAAGTGAAAACGAAGCAAAAATGACCGGCGCCAGGTGATCATGGCTTCGTGCAACGATTCCAAATATTTCTTCAGTTGCTAGGCCTATGCCACGCTTCTGGAGATTCCTTGCTGCTCGATTGGTACGAATTCGAATTTCGTCGAAAGTTAACGAATAACCGGTGGTAGCATTAATCTGAAAGCATTACAGAAAAACAAATCATTGGGCGAAAATCATTATGGACATTGTGTGTTTGTTTCCATAGAGATATTGAGATTTCAGTTCAAAATTCGACTTTTGTGATCGTTGCAAAAAACATCTTCTCCCTCAATATAAATGACAATTGAGTTCCAAACAAAAAAATTTTATATTTTTTATCGATGGAGAACCTAATTATAAGACACTTGGTCTCGTATCATATGCCGAAAAAAGTTAAAACTTTTTTTATAAATCATTTTGAAAGTCACTAAAAACACGAAAATTCGAATCGAAATACAAAAATTTTTGATGACATACTATATTTCTATTCGAATTTTCGTGTTTTTAGTGACTTTCAAAATGATTTATAAAAAAAGTTGTAACTTTTTTTGGCATATGATACGAGACCAAGTGTCTTATAATTAGGTTCTCCATCGATAAAAAAAAAATTTGTTTGGAACTTAATTAAAAGTGAACGTTGTCAGTCGATTTGTACTGCGGAGATCGTAAGTGTAAATTTCATGCCGTACAGAAATTGAATTCAAACAGAGGAAAGCCGAAACATCTAATAACCAATTTTTCAATAATTTGTTTCCATTTTAATGAACATCTGTTCTGTGATTATGTTTAACTATGATAGACAGATTGGAATATTTAACAGTTCTGAACACATTCCATATCAGCTATTTGGTGTTTCAACGTTTCGTTTGTCAGCGCTAGACGGTTCATCTGTCGGTGTTGTTTTACAAAAACAATATTTCGAACTCATATTCGTAAAAATCTAAATAAACGATGAATTGCTATAAACGATGAAAACGGTCAGCTCATGTTTGTTGCATTGGAACGCGCACTGATATTCGAACAATATTCGGAAAGGTTTTCTCGCAGCGTCTTTGCAGTCTACGTAATTCTCTCATCATGATGACAGCCGATGTTTTTCCTGCTCGATTGCAGCCCTTTCTATCTCCATTTATATTTGTTTCGAGTTAATGAGAGTAGACGTGTACCAACTTTTTCTATTTCTATTTCATAATACGAAAAATGATTTTTCCGTTTCAACAGTTAAACACGTGTTATATATCGAAAAGCTACCACACGTGTCTTATGAATAAAATGTCCACGTGATCATCAAAAGCCACCGCATGTGTTTTATCAATAAAAAGTCCACGTGGCGAATGACACGTGTCAATGCAAAATTTTCGCACTATGACTTTTCTATTAGGCAACTTAGATGTATGGGTGGTAGGGACGTTTTGTTCAAGACAAATAACACGTGTAGGGTGCTGCTGTCTCAAAATTCGATCGATAAAAACGTGATAAACTTTGTGTTTACAATACATCGGAATGAGTATCAAAATGTGCAGTTGGAGCATTCGAAGGAGAAGCTATTGTTTCCGATCAAGAAGATACTCGCTCGACTTTTAATATAACTAAGCGGATTGTCATTGCTTGTCTCTCCGTTGATAATGAGTTTTGTTTGTTAATTATCTTATTCGAATAGATAGATTCTTTTGAACTGACCGTAATCGGCGGTATTTTTTCCGGGTCTTTTTTTGTCTACGCCTAGTTAGGCCTTGGTGCTTAGGCCCCAAAACCTGTCTCAGAAAAAATAGCGCCGATTTTGGTCAGTCGAAGTTCAAAAGAATCCCTCATACGAAAATATTTGGTTACATCGATCCGCGTAGTTGCGAGCCACCACACACAGATCTGTATTATGAAAATTTCTTTAAATTTGTGGCGAGGCACAACAGAAAATTCAAAAACAAATTTCCGGACGATGGTTGGACTAAAACCGCTTACGATCATCAAATTCACGGTAGTGCAAGTGACTGGCATTTTTACTTTGAATTTCGTTAGACAATTTTTGCTTACATCAAAGGGTCAGCTAAATTTGATCCGGCAGAGTATCGATTGGAATTGCAGCACCTGATTCTGCGAAAATCAAAATTTATGAAAAACAAATGTGTCATTTGTGGCTTCGGACAACTTCCTCAAAATGAACTAAAAAAAAGTCGAATGGGCCGGATGCTACAGCCAGCCGTGAATGTGAAAGATGGACGCACTTAGAATGCTCGAAACTGATTGCTGAGGTGACCGATAAATATTTTTGCTTTATTTGTAAAGTAAGAACAGTTCTGCCAGAATATGTGGGCGCAAATGATATCGTAGATGATACCAACGACACTACAGATGATACTAACAATACTGAGAAACTGTGTAAAACAGCTAAACTTGAGTGAATAAAATAATAATTAAAAAAAAATTACCTGAGCGATCTTTTTACTTTCCGAATTCAATGACTTCAGTAAAACAGTGGCAATCGACAAATTTCGTTCACAGGTCGGCAAATCGTTACCCTTCCAAATTTTCTTTTCCTTTTCAAATGTTGTGGCCCACATTCTAATGTAAGACTGAACTTGAGAACAGATTCGATTTCGACTTAACAAAGCAACGGAAATTTTTGGAATGAAAGCATTGTTGAATGGAAATTTTACGGATGCTTCCAAATATTGCTACACGCCGCTACGTGTAGGTGTATTATATTACCTTTTAGGTGGTCGGTATGGTGACATTACAGAACAAGATAAAAGCACACTAGGCAAATGTTATTTAATAATTTTTTACGAAATTGACAGGAATGACACTATTTTCCACCATGTCGCTCTTACATATTCAACTAAGAAGGAGGTAAAATTGTTCAAAGTTTTGATGCTGTTCAAAGGTACGCGACCTGACATCGTTATAAAATAAGGTTTCGCCTACAAGTTATAGTAGGAACTAGTAGTAAACTAGTATACGAAATGCAGTAACAACTCATGCTTACATATATACTTGAATGCAACACAAACAAAATTCCTCGGGGAGTACAATACAAGCAATAGTACATTACTGCTATAAGGATGTATATAAGAGACGTGTACGTATACGAGCACTTGCGCAAGTATTAGTACGAGTCTCTTATATACAGCCTTATATCAGTGAGGTATTTTATCGCAGTAGGCAAACATCTTCTCGTGATATAATTTTGCTTGCAAAACCTTTAGCACTCTAGGGTAAATTTGATTACTCTTATGTACGTCGTGTATATAGCGTACAATACACACACACACCGTATGCGATAAAAAATCCACGCCATTAGTCGTATAAATTTATACGTCAGAGAGAGCTTTTTTCTCCTTTGTTATGATCTGTCAGTTTTTCTATTTTGCGATTTAGTATGGAAATGAAAACTAAAATTGAGATATCTTTGCTGTTTTAAGTGGTTTTTTTGGACCAAAATGTTTTAAAGTGTGTTTGGAATCGATTGACATTAATAAAATGATAAAATAGAAAAAAATATTTTCACACAATCTGTTAATGCCAATCGATTCCAAACACACTTTAAAACATTTTGGTCTAAAAAAATATGAGAAACCACTTAAAACAGCAAAGATATCTCAATTTTAGTTTTCATTTCCATACTAAATCGCAAAATAGAAAAACTGACAGATCATAACAAAGGAGAAAAAAGCTCTCTCTGACGTACAAATTTATACGACTAATGGCGTGGATTATAATACCTCGGGTTCTCCCTTGAATTATAATTTCTCTTTGTATTGTATTCGCGTATACATAAAATCATTCGTTTAAAAACGCATTTAGTAGACCAGTTCAATAATATACTATTGTAGTGGTGATGGAAAAAAACTCTGAACAACACATTTATTAACTCGCAGATTCTACACACATGAAACACGTACTACAATACATAACAATGTAAAGAAACAAACACACCGAAATCTCGCTGGGTTATCGAAAAACGAATCCTTCTAGTTTCAATACTTCACGTTGAGCATGTGGTCCCTATCCCTAGTGCAGTGGTTTGTATTAGTAGGGATGGGAGGCGTTCAAAATTATCGATAATATCAATCGAAAGAAATTATCGATAATCGATTAATCATATCGTTATCGATAATTTCATAAATATCGATATTTTGATATTTATCCGAAAATTCATGATAATATACCGATATATCGGAATATATCGATAAATATCAGATTTTTGGACCAAAATATCGATATATCGAATTATCGATATCTTGATAATTATCAAAATATCAATAATTATCGATTATCGATATTTTTTTGATAATTTTCGATAAAAAAAGTAGATAATTATCGATTATCGATAATTGACAATTATCGATAATCATTATCATTATCGCCCATGCCTATGTATTAGGTAAGTTAGCAGTTAGTCTAGTGGTAACACAAAGGCAGTTGAACCAGTTACTTTACAATTGCTTCTTGCCGGCTAAAATGTGTGAATATATATATATCTCTACTTCAATCGATTATCTATCACTCTAGACAGTGCCCATAAAGTCGCATATATCCCTTCAAAAAATGCCGGTAAGGTGAGACTTACCATTGCGTGTACGATAAATATAAATAACATTTCATAATAACTGTATTTCAGCACACAATGTCTGTTTTTCGATTCATTTTTATACGAAATTCTTGTTTTTACTTACGAATTCACGATTGTGTGTTAATCACAGCTGTTTCAACAACTGTTATTTCGGACTATAACGCAAGTTATTATATTTAGGTTTGGTTAGTTGTTAAAATCATTTTGACAGTTATTTTAAGAGTCAATTAGCCAATTTTTCGACCACTTGGAAAACAAGCTATCCCCGATATTATTGAGTTATAGCTCATTCAATTCGTCGTTCAATTCTGGAGAAGGAGTGTCTGCCATTTTTTTTTTTTTTTCAAAAAAATCCATTTTGAGCGTAATGTGTCTAAATGTCATGTGATGTCAGAGGGTGGTCAAAACATTTTTTTAGCATTAACTTGAGGAAGGAGCAACACAAAAAGTTGAAACTTTGTGGGATTGTTGGCCTATCCGCGGCCGACAGTTTGAACCCACTCTGACGTCCGCACTCACCACCCATGGCCAGCCATCAGTCAAAGTATGGTGAACTTTCAAATAGTACGGAACCTATGTTGTAGATGGGCCGTCTACATATTATGCCACCATCACATATCAAAATTTCACCACAGAAGTTTGATGTTGCAGGAATTGCGGACCATTTGAAGAAAAGTTGACCTTTACGGCTAGTATAAAAGAGGAAATTTGAACCAAATTCTTGTCCAAAATAGTTTTTTTATTAGTAACGGGGGGGTCAGAAATCAGACATTTTTATATGAAAAACGCGTGCGAAACGGGGGGGAGGTCAAAAATTAACCGTCCACCGCGTGCGTAATTTGTGAATGGCCCCTTATGGGTCGGTAATTTTCAAGCTTTGTTATGTCTCCTTTTTTATGCAGCAATGTAATTACCGCATTTTCCCAGTCTTCTGGCTTGGTGATTGCCCTTAATAATGAGTCTCCACCTAGTTTAATGGCTTCCACTGTAACACCATCTTCTCCGGGAGACTTTTTGTTTTTCATATCGGCTACTGCGGCCTTGACTTCCTCAACAGTTATGTCAGGCATATCCTCCGATCCCACGTTGGACCACTCGCAAAGGAGAACGCATCCCGGCCATAAATTAAATATTTAACGCTCACCCTAAAACTCTAAGCAAACATTCGTAGCAGGCGAAAATAAAGCGAAGAAGAAGAAGGAGACAACATCACAAATTTGAATGTTTTGAAGTTGCCCTGCAAATTAAGTGGGTGTATTCAGTTTTAGCAAGTAATTTGGTTCAGGCAGATCAGATGGGTAAAAAATCTTTATTTACAGTTCGGTGATTTTATATTTCAATTTTGAAGCGGGCGTGACAATTAATCCATTTGCAAAGGTCATCGGTCCATAATTCCATTCGATTTTGAATTCCCTCAACAATCTAGATAGAAGAATTCGTTACACTGTGAAACACCAACAACAAAGTGTTCGCATCCTTCAATTACCTGATAGTAAGAACTTCGATTTCCATTTCAGCAAATCGACGTCCTATGCATGCACGAGCTCCAAAGCCGAAAGGCAACTGCAAAAATGGATGAATATCCTTAGCGTTCGGGCAACCAGACTGTGGCTCTTTCAAGAATCGTTCCGGTATGAACTCATCGGCTTTCTGGACAAACTTTTCGTTGTGCAGCAACGCAACCGTTCCCATCAGGCAGTCGGTCTGCAATAAGGGGAATCATTAGCTCTAACATCGAATTGCGAATGAGTTTCCGATAAAATTTACTCCTTTCGGTATCTGATAACCTTGTAAAACAAGGTCACGACCAGCACAGCGCACATTTCCTGCCACTATTGGACTCATTCTCATTGATTCCTTTAGACACGCTCGTAAGTACGGCAAACTGTTAAGACTTTCCGGTGTTAACGATGTGTCAGCATTAGGCAGTAGAGTCATAATTTCCGTCCGTAATTTGTCTTGAACCGTTTGATATCTAGCAAGATTATAAAAGAGACCAGCTGCTGCCGCTGAAGTCTATTAAGAAAATATAAAGCAGAGCCGGATTAAGAGGAAACTTTCTTAGCCATTGTATTCACCGTATCGATTCCTGCCTGCAGCATATCCAATGCCATCACAATCGCATAATCTTTGTCGACTTGTAGAATCTTTTGTAGAACACTTTCCTCGTGAGCACCATCTCTTACTTGATTCGATAGTCGTTCAATTGCATTATCGATGTGCTTCTTTGATAAGCTGTAAAAGGAGGACAGATTAGAAAACTACTGTTGCAGTAGTCCTTCGTTAGAGCTCAACCCCTTGGGAGCTATAAATGACGTCTACTACTCTTTTGGTCGGGTTAGACACAACCATCGTCACGCAAAAATGGTCAAACTTGAGGGCCGTGACATTTTCTTGAGTCTCCCTTCCCCCAGACCGCAGACGTCATTTATAAACGGTCCCTTATTTTGTGACATGATTTTCGACCAATTTGAGTCTGAAGTCTAGGTCCCGGAAAAGGACCGAATTTCAGAAGAGGACGTTCGCGATTCAGTGCTGCCATGCAGGTGTAAAATCGATGATAATTTCATCTGAGGTGTAAAATGTATGAACGAGCCTTCCAAATACATCCCCAAATGGGTCCCATCCCACAACGTTTACTTACTCGGTCATTACATCAAACGCATCCATCAATCTGTTGAATTTCGGTGTCTTGTAGTATTTCCAAATGGACGGCTGAATATCCAGCTCGTAGGACAACAAGAAAAAGTCTTTGACAGCCTACAATGATAACGACCAAATGAAATCTCTGATGCAAATCAAGTGTGAGCCACTAACGTTAATTAACTTCTGATTCTCCGGATCGTCTTCCTTTGTAAGAAGACCCAATCGATGTTCGAGTGCAATCAACGCAATCGATTCCAGTGACCACTTGTTCATTTCGTTCAGAAAATCGTCCGGCATTTCATTGTTAGCATCGCGAATCGTTCTAATTTTCCGTATAAAATCCTTGGCCACATCATCAATGTCCGGTATGTATGCCTTGACCACTTTCGGTTTCATCATGATTGGATTGGCGGCCGTTCGCAATTTAGCCCACTCTTCACCTTGGTCCATGACCAGTCCCGTTCCCTTTTTGAATATGTCGGGACGAATCTTCCGGCGATAATAGTCGATAGTATCAATTCCACGACGACCGGGCCACTGACCCTCTGTGCGAAAGACCGTTTCCATATCATTCGGATCGAACGTGAAGACCATGTCTGGTTTGCCGAATAGTCCAGGAAATCTGAATATCGTTCCATATTCGTTGTAGAAAGCCTTTTGCATACCAAGCAATGTAATGTTATGATATTTTCCTAAAACAGTTGTAATGATAGAAGCAGGTCGAAATAGTGTTCTGGAAGAGCCTAAGCGTATCGGTATACGAGCAATTCAGACCCAACAGCCACAAGGTCCAATTTTAACATTCATTGACATCCCCCTCAATTACCTTTCAAGTACAACAAAAATTGGAAAAGTCAACTAAAATTGACTAGGTTTATTATATAGACTAGTAGGAAAAGCTTTCGATTCAGTGGAAACATGGTCGATATTGGACGCATTAGACGAATGTAGAGTAGACTCAAGGTACTCCAACACCATTCGATATGTGTACAAAAATGTTACTTCACACTGTCATTGATCGAGTCGACAGCTATGTATATCTAGGACATAAACTGAAGTTAGGTCTGGACAACCAAACTGCAGAAATAAGACGTAGGATTGGTCTTGCATGGGCAGCGTTCGGAAAACTCAGACTAATTTTCAAAAGCAAAATGAATAATTGTCTGAAACGAAAAGTTTTCGACACTTGTGTCCTTCCAGTGCTCACTTATGGAGCGGAAACGTTAACTTTAACGAAACCATCCAAAGATAAATTGAGAGTGACACAAAGAGCCATGGAACGGAGTATGCTTGGAGACAGACTGACTCAGAGACAGAATGACGAATCAATGGATTCGACAACAAACCAGGGTCGTTGATGTCATGGAAAGAATAGCATCTCTGAAATGGAGCTGGACATCTTTTGTCGGCCACACCTAATACGGTTCTTTAGTTAATTAACTTTTCCCGCATTTTTATTACCAATCACCTCATCCCGTCAAATAACTCATCCCGCCAAACATCTGATTCCGTCAAACTCCTCATCCTCTCAAACACTACATCCCGTCAAAGAACTCAGCTCGTCAAATAACTCATCTCGTGAAACACCTTATCTCATCAAACCCTATCCAACTCATCCCGTGAAGCAATTCATGCCGTAAAAAAACTCATGTCTTTTAGGTGTCCCAAAAAGCATTCTGCTAACTATCAAATCTTATAACTGACACTTTGACCGTCTGATTGTGACCGACTTATAGAGAAGTAAATAATCAGGGGAGAGGTGGTTCAAATGCCGAAAATCGTCCTCTATCGATACGAGACATCGATATCCACCTTATTACATTTATTAACGCATTCGATTAACATTAAATATTAAATTTTACTCACCTCCAGGCAAGAAAGACCGCAAGAAGCCCAATTTCGACGGTCCAGGAAGCGAAGAAAATGGTTTCGCGCTGTTCCATTCGGTTTCATAGGTTTGCTCAGTCTAGAAAATGAAAATATGATGATCATTGACTAGTATTTAATTGTTAACTGAGTTAAGTATCATTTTCACCGAGATATTTCATTTGTACTGAAATATAATATGGCGTTTGTCGGCCATTTTGCTAGAGAACTGAAAACCGAACCGCCGCTTTAAAGTTTTCGTTGCCTTCAAAAGGAAAACGAGTAGAGAAGGTAGCAGTCGCTAGTGCGTCTATAACCCTACTGGTACTGGGTCATGAGCTCAGGAAGCCGACCCAAATATATCAGTAATGACACTATTGTCATGACATTTGAGGAAAATGAATGTATCAAAATCAGTTGACGTTTACTCAGTTAGACAGACAAAAAAATATTTTTTCGGTTTTATCATATATGAGCCCTGATGAATGTTTAAAAAAAAACACTTTCAGTTCTTTTGAAAATTAATGTAACGAGAAAAGTCCGAGTGAACAAATTTTTGGAGTGAGATATTTTAAAGTCTAAATCTTTCGTAATCAGATATCCATAGATGGACCATGGAATTTCAGGAACCAACTTACCACCACCTCGATGATCCGAAAAGTCCAGATGGGAACAAAAAAGGTAAAAAATCCTTCAATTCTCGCACTGTAAAGATGGTCGACCATCGAATTTTTGAAACTAACCTACCACCTCGCACTTGTTAAAAGCCCAGAATGGTACCAAAAATAAAACTGAAAAATCGCTCAAAATTATAAAATTGGTTCAAAATTGTTTGTGGTATTCCTCCTCACTTGACCTCAGGAATGCAATTCCTGCAAAGGATTTTTGAGATTCCCACATTTTTTGTTATGTCTGATGCTATTTCACCCTGTAGCTACTCTGGATAAAGAGATGAAGACTTTCTCCAAATCTGATCTCCACAACAGGGGACCGTTGCATTAAAAAACAGTTGTTTGGAGTAGCATCTGGTCTGGTCCGACTGAACGGACCACTGATTTGACCTCTCCTAGGGTCCCTCTATTTAGGAGAGCAATCAATTTTTGGGTGTATTTTTGGTAAAACTTTATTTTTGTTCAGGTGACCGTGACAACAAAAACTAAAACTTTTCCTGTCCGACCAGAATTTCACTCTTAAAACCCTGAAATCTCGGAATTTTGCGAACAAACTTTTTCCAGAAATGTGATTTACGTTTCAGAAGGTCCTGTACAGTATATCAAACGTTTTTGTTGTCACCAGACGACGATGGGGTTTCTTAGCCCCATATTCATATGGGAAACCATGATCACATTTGCAACATATCACAAGTTAATATTTTGACCTTCTACGCACCATTAGGTGACCCAGCATACCCTAACATCCATTGGCCCCGAGCCATATTTCGCAGTATCAAAAGAATCTAGAAAGAAAGAGGTAAGAGACTGGCTTCACAAACAACACTTGAAAAAGTGGAGAGATTGTCAAGTTGCCCAGCATACCAAACTCTTCTGCAAGACTCCCTCTAAATCCTTCAGTAAAGACCTGATTAATCTGGGTAGGCTTGTGGCAGCACCACAAAGAGCTTCACGCACATCGGACGCACTCATCATGCGAACTAAGTTTAGCAACACTGCACGTCATCATCAGCTGACAATTGGACATTGGACATTTGTTTTCATTTTTGTGTATAAACATTTCTGTATAAAGACAAGTGTGTTCGTAAATAAAGATTATTCGTACTTGTGGATTAAAGGATTTTGTTTCTCTCAAATACCTTCCCACAGGCTAAAGATTAAAAGAGTGGTTGAGGCACTGTGGACTCACTAAGTACCTCTTCAATCTAGGCAACAATGATAATTCTAAATGTCTCTGCGGCCGCGGCGAGGAAACAGGGGAACACGTAATTAGGACATGTCCAAGGTACAGTAGCCATAGGAAACTGCTACTAGGCAAGCCAGGGCTAGATTTGACGGATGTAGACCTGAGGAAAATTGACGTTGCTAAATTGGCGAACTTCTTAGGCAAGACCAACAGGTTCAACTTTGATTAACACCGGAAGGTAATTTTATCTCTTGACATCTCGATATTCAAGACTAACCAGGCCACTACACGTGAATTTGATTTGGACCCGCGATTTGACTTGATTTGATTTGTGTTGAATCGATTGTTTTGACTTAATTGTTTAATCAGTTCCTAAAAGATGTTGAAATTTTACTCATATATTGTTAAATTGTATGACTTTTCTTCTTTCCTTCGTTTAAGAGGTGGCCACTGGAACAAAGGATTCTGAATCCAGGTTCCTGTTAAGCCCATAAAGCTTAACCCGCCTTCTTATCTATCTATCTTTTTAGACCCGTACGAAGTACTGGGGTCTTATGGGTTTACGCATACGTTTGTAACACGTCGAATTGGACTCCCTGAGTAAGGGGAAACCTATTGTGGTTGTCTAGAGATGCCAAATCCGCGAAAAAAAAATGTCCGTCTGTCCGTCTGTCCGTCTGTCTGCACGATAACTTGAGTAAAACGCATCCGATTTTGAAAATTCTTTTTTTTCCCGTTTGGTAATGTCAAAAGACAGGCTAAGTTCGAAGATGAGTGATTTTGGATCGACCCCTCCCGAGCTGTGGCCCAATAAGTGCTTTACGGTTTTTCGAAGATATCTCCGGACATTTAAACGTTAAACTTGTAAGTGATACGTCAAATAAAAGGTATTTACAATACCGATCGACAAAAAAAAAATAAGGAAATCGGATGACCGACTCGTGAGTTAGACCCCTTGGTGTGGAACAGGCACAGGGCGGCAAGCAGTTTTTGCTTGTAGGTCGGCCACATTTGAACATATTTCGTCTGTTTTAGCTTTATTAGATAGGTATTGACCGTACCAATCAGGGAAAATTTTTTTTATGAAATTATGTTCTCCGGAGCGTGAGCTAGGTCTCTTGGAGTGAGCTCTTATCTGGCTACTCGGAAGTACAGTGAACGTGGTGTATTTTGACAATATCTCGAGTAAATTTTGACCGAATTTCATGAATTTTTTTTTGTTTGAAAGGTATTAACGAATGTAAAGCGTCGGTACTATTTCCGGTCTCCTAACAAAATGGCTGCCGGCGGCCATATTGGATTTTAATAAAAGTGATATATCTTGGGAAAAATGATACTTAGAGAGTTTCTGTTAACATGGAAATAATTTGTTATGTGTGTGGGGTTTCAGGGATTCCATATACGGACATCTATATATACCTATATACAGCTATATTGAGCTATATACAGGCATATAGAGCTATATAATAGCATATATTTATCTGTGAAATGTTTATTTATAGTGAAATATAGGTAAATATAGCGGTATATAGCTGTTTAAATAGAAATTTATGAAATTTGTCTTCGTACGGAGCTGTCTATATTGCCTCCGGCAATTTAGTTGTATATGATAACAAGGCAAAGAGTGGATAATGTAAGTGATTTAAAAGGAAGAATAGTTTTTCAGCAGAGAAGAAAATGAAGTAAGAGAAATGAAGAGTTTCACATTAAAGGCTTTTGATACGAATAGGTGTTTCGTACGGGTCGGCGTTAGCTATGTTTTTTTACTTCCTACATTTTGTACTGTGTAGCAGTGGACTTGCGTCACTCCAGCTAAGTAAGGTGCGGGCATGATAAATAGCGCAAATAGTAAAGCCCGTTCTGGTGTCTAGTATGTACATATATATGAAATAATGTTGAGAAGATGAGAAATGTACTAATATGTCCTCAACTTCGTTACACCCAGTGTCGAAAAAGCCTCGAAATTACGAGCTTTAGTTGGATTAATACAATTCTTATCTACCGTATAAATAACGATTACGTTGCATGGCCGTGATTTTTAAACGGCAAAAACCTGTTCACAGTGATGATGATTACGTACGATATTATACACACACAAAAAACAACAGAAACAAAAATAACGAAAACACAAAATCAAAAGTGACGTCACCCATACAATTTGGTCGAGACAATTTTTAACAAAACATTTTTTGTTCACACATTTACAATACCTTAACTTGCGCTTGAGCGGAAAGCGCTCGCATACCATTCCATCTTGTATTTAAAGCTATTTGTCTGTAGTTTCGACAACACTTTTGTGCAAACATTTTCTATTCAAACGAATGCACTTTCGGGAAACGTTTGTTGATTTATTTAACACAACTATGCTTTAGCGTAGACACTATGCTCTCTATGCCTCGTCTGAATTGTATTCAAAAATATTTTTAAACCTCTGGTATAACCATATTATACAATAATGAATGTTACGCGGTTGCGTATCGCAAGATAAATTTTTGTAAATTCACTGTCCATAGTAGAGCTCTACGAACCAACACATTTAGCCGAACCCGAACGACTCGAAGCCCGGGATAATTCTAATTTCAGGATTCGTTCAAAACAGGTTTGAAGAATTGAAAATCTATCGGGATCCGAGTAATATAGGGCTGATGAAAACTTGATCAGTCAGAAAACCTGGGAAGAGTAAAAAGTGGACTGGCTAAGTGCTACAATTGCGGAATATCCAAATACTTTTTGTTTTCAAAAAGTTTGGTAATTGGACTCTAATCGATAATAGAGAAGAAAAAAAACTTGTTGTGAACAAATTTCAAAAAATATTTAACTTTAACCTCAAATTTAAAACATCATTTTTAAGAAAAGTTGGAAAAACTACAAGAAAATCGGAAAATTCTGGAAATTTTTTTGTAGAAAAAAAATCTTTGATATTTTAGCTTTCATTTGAGTACGTTAAGTATGTTGTACGCTCATTCGTCGCTTTACAATAAATCATACAAGAAGCATCTGCATTTGAACTTCGAAGGGCTGAAAGGGGTGGAAGAATGGACGTAATTTTTGGTCTACCCTTCCAAAACCTCATTTTTTACATACCGAACAATATCCAATCACTTGTTTGTCCCTACCCGATCTGTAAATGTTTTGAACCTTATCAACTGCACTAATGAAGATTTTCACATTGAAGCTGTCGAAAATTTCTACTTTTCGGCCTCCCACATATTTCGACCTCTACAAAAAAACTTCTTTGAAAAATTACGAAAAACTGATAAAATTTACTCGAGTTATATGTAAAATAGACTTAGGGCCGAGTAGCGGCCTCAGAACAAGGACTCAAATTTAAACTTTTTTCAACAACATTCTATTCGGCCTTCGATTACCTTCCAACGGAAGAACGGATGAAATTTACTCGAGTTATATGCAAGATAAACAGAGGGCCCTAGTAGCCTTTCACTTCTAGGGCCCCAACTCACGATCCACTCACCCGATTAAAAAAAAACTTTTTTTTCCTGGATCGGTATCGACGCTTAATTTACATTTCCATCGTTTATTTTGCCCATCTTCGAACTTAGCCTCACAATTTCGACTACCTTTCAGGGTAAAAACAATTTTTGAAATCGGATTTGATTTACTCAAGATATCGACGTGACAGACAGACAGACGGACAGACAATTTTTTTTGCGGATTCGCCATCTATGAACATATGTAAACACTTTGTCCTTACCGTCTGCCTCGAATTCCATCAATTACACACGGCATCGTAATCCTATGAGCCCCTTTGTACTTCGTGCGGGCTGAAAACATCAGATTAGTTGTACAAACTGTGATTCACACAATAAAACGAGCCATCAGAACGGTCAGAGCGTTTGCTGCGATTGAGCCCCGTACAAACCCGATAAAGAGAAAACATCTCCGCCAAAACAATGGTATACTTTAGTCGATGATTGGCTGTCAAAGAGTAAACAACTCTGCCAAACCAATGACATTCTTTAGTCGGTGATTGGCTGTCAAATAGTAAACATCTCTGGCAAAACAATGGTATACTTCAGTCGATGATTGGCTGTCAAAGAGCAAACATCTCTGCCAAAACAATGGTATACTTCAGTCGATGATTGCCTGTCAAAGAGTAAACATCTCTGCCAAAACAATGGTATACTTCAGTCGATGATTGGCTGTCAAATAGTAAACATCTCTGCCAAAACAATGGTATACTTTAGTCGATGATTGGCTGTCAAAGAGTAAACAACTCTGCCAAACCAATGACATTCTTTAGTCGGTGATTGGCTGTCAAATAGTAAACATCTCTGGCAAAACAATGGTATACTTCAGTCGATGATTGGCTGTCAAAGAGTAAACATCTCTGCCAAAACAATGGTATACTTCAGTCGATGATTGGCTGTCAAAGAGTAAACATCTCTGCCAAAACAATGGTATACTTTAGTCGATGATTGGCTGTCAAAGAGTAAACAACTCTGCCAAACCAATGACATTCTTTAGTCGGTGATTGGCTGTCAAATAGTAAACATCTCTGGCAAAACAATGGTATACTTCAGTCGATGATTGGCTGTCAAAGAGTAAACATCTCTGCCAAAACAATGGTATACTTTAGTCGATGATTGGCTGTCAAAGAGTAAACAACTCTGCCAAACCAATGACATTCTTTAGTGGGTGATTGGCTGTCAAATAGTAAACATTTCTGGCAAAACAATGGTATACTTCAGTCGATGATTGGCTGTCAAAGAGTAAACATCTCTGCCAAAACAATGGTATACTTCAGTCGATGATTGGCTGTCAAAGAGTAAACGACTCTGCCAAAACAATGGTATACTTCAGTCGATGATTGGCTGTCAAAAAGTAAACCAATCAAAGCAAAGTACTGCTGCTTTTGTTATCCGGAGAGGCACTCATGTATAATAAGGACACAGAAGAGAATTGTTGAACTGTGTGGTATGTTTGGTTTGTTTACTTCAGTCGATGATTGGCTGTCAAAGAGTAAACATCTCTGCAAAACCAATGACATTCTTTAGTCGGTGATTGACTGTCAAAGATTTAACATCTCTGCCAAAACAATGGTATACTTCAGTCGATGATTGGCTGTCAAAGAGTAAACAACTCTGCCAAACCAATGACATTCTTTAGTCGGTGATTGGCTGTCAAAGTGAAAACAACCCTGCCAAACCAATGACATACTTCAGTCGATGATTGGCTGTCAAAGAGTAAACAACCCTGCCAAACCAATGGTATACTTCAGTCGATGATTGGCTGTCAAAGAATAAACATATCTGCCAAAACAATGGTATACTTCAGTCGATGATTGACTGTCAAAGATTTAACATCTCGGCCAAAACAATGGTATTCTTCAGTCGATGATTGGCTGTGAAAGAGTAAACAACTCTGGCAAAACAATGGTATACTTCAGTCGATGATTGGCTGTCAAAGAGTAAACATCTCTGCAAAACCAATGACATTCTTTAGTCGGTGATTGACTGTCAAAGATTTAACATCTCTGCCAAAACAATGGTATACTTCAGTTGATGATTGGCTGTCAAAGAGTAAACAACTCTGCCAAACCAATGACATTCTTTAGTCGGTGATTGGCTGTCAAAGTGAAAACAACCCTGCCAAACCAATGACATACTCCAGTCGATGATTGGCTGTCAAAGAATAAACATATCTGCCAAAACAATGGTATACTTCAGTCGATGATTGGCTGTCAAATAGTAAACATCTCGGCCAAAACAATGGTATTCTTCAGTCTATGATTGGCTGTGAAAGAGTAAACAACTCTGGCAAAACAATGGTATACTTCAGTCGATGATTGGCTGTCAAAGAATAAACATATCTGCCAAAACAATGGTATACGTCAGTCGATGATTGGCTGTCAAAGAATAAACATATCTGCCAAAACAATGGTATACTTCAGTCGATGATTGGCTGTCAAAGAGTAAACATCTCTGCAAAACCAATGACATTCTTTAGTCGGTGATTGACTGTCAAAGATTTAACATCTCTGCCAAAACAATGGTATACTTCAGTCGATGATTGGCTGTCAAAGAGTAAACAACTCTGCCAAACCAATGACATTCTTTAGTCGGTGATTGGCTGTCAAAGTGAAAACAACCCTGCCAAACCAATGACATACTTCAGTCGATGATTGGCTGTCAAAGAGTAAACAACCCTGCCAAACCAATGGTATACTTCAGTCGATGATTGGCTGTCAAAGAATAAACATATCTGCCAAAACAATTGTATACTTCAGTCGATGATTGGCTGTCAAAGAATAAACATATCTGGCAAAACAATGGTATACTTCAGTCGATGATTGGCTGTCAAAGAGTAAACATATCTGCAAAACCAATGACATTCTTTAGTCGGTGATTGACTGTCAAAGATTTAACATCTCTGCCAAAACAATGGTATACTTCAGTCGATGATTGGCTGTCAAAGAGTAAACAACTCTGCCAAACCAATGACATTCTTTAGTCGGTGATTGGCTGTCAAAGTCAAAACAACCCTGCCAAACCAATGACATACTTCAGTCGATGATTGGCTGTCAAAGAGTAAACAACCCTGCCAAACCAATGGTATACTTCAGTCGATGATTGGCTGTCAAAGAATAAACATATCTGCCAAAACAATGGTATACTTCAGTCGATGATTGACTGTCAAAGATTTAACATCTCGGCCAAAACAATGATATTCTTCATTCGATGATTGGCTGTGAAAGAGTAAACAACTCTGGCAAAACAATGGTATACTTCAGTCGGTGATTGGCTGTCAAAGTCAAAACAACCCTGCCAAACCAATGACATTCTTTAGTCGGTGATTGGCTGTCAAAGTGAAAACAACCCTGCCAAACCAATGACATACTTCAGTCGATGATTGGCTGTCAAAGAGTAAACAACCCTGCCAAACCAATGGTATACTTCAGTCGATGATTGGCTGTCAAAGAGTAAACAACCCTGCCAAACCAATGGTATACTTTAGTTGGTGATTGGCTGTCAAAGAGTAAACAACTCTGCCAAACCAATGACATTCTTTAGTCGGTGATTGACTGTCAAAGATTTAACATCTCTGGCAAAACAATGGTATACTTCAGTCGATGATTGGCTGTCAAAGAGTAAACAACTCTGCCAAACCAATGACATTCTTTAGTCGGTGATTGGCTGCCAAAGTGAAAACAACCCTGCCAAACCAGTGACATACTTCAGTCGATGATTGGCTGTCAAAGAGTAAACATCTCTGCCAAAACAATGGTATACTTTAGTCGGTGATTGGCTGTCAAAGAGTAAACAACTCTGCCAAAACAATGACATACTTTAGTCGGTGATTGACTATCAAAGTGAAAACATCTCTGCCAAAACAATGACATACTTCAGTCGATGATTGGCTGTCTAATAGTAAACATCTCGGCCAAAACAATGGTATACTTTAGTTGGTGATTGGCTGTCAAAGAGTAAACAACTCTGCCAAAACAATGACATACTTTAGTCGGTGATTGGCTGTCAAAGTGAAAACATCTCTGCCAAAACAATGACATACTTCAGTCGATGATTGGCTGTCTAATAGTAAACATCTCGGCCAAAACAATGTTATACTTTAGTTGGTGATTGGCTGTCAAAGAGTAAACAACTCTGCCAAAACAATGACATACTTTAGTCGGTGATTGGCTGTCAAAGTGAAAACATCTCTGCCAAACCAATGACATACTTCAGTCGATGATTGGCTGTCAAAGAGTAAACATCTCTGCCAAAACAATGGTATACTTTAGTTGGTGATTGGCCTTCAAAGAGTAAACAACTCTGCCAAACCAATGACATTCTTTAGTCGGTGATTGGCTGCCAAAGTGAAAACAACCCTGCCAAACCAATGACATACTTCAGTCGATGATTGGCTGTCAAAGAATAAACATCTCTGCCAAAACAATGGTATACTTTAGTCGGTGATTGGCTGTCAAAAAGTAAACCAATCAAAGCAAAGTACTGCTGTTTTTGTTATCCGGAGAGGCACTCATGTTTAATAAGGACACAGAAGAGAATTGTTGAACTGTGTGGTATGTTTGGTTGTGCTGATATCGCTTGCTATGCTAGTTGATATTTGTTGTGTGCGTTCTTATATTGCGCTCTAGGTTTTAATGTAGGTCGCTTGAATGACAGCAATATCCACTAATGCGGCTAAATAGCACGCTTCACATGCTATTTAACGGTCCCAAGCCCGTGAAAACGCAGAGGGTTAGAATAGGGTATTAAAAGGGTGTAGTATATAGTGACATTTGGTCACCCTAATAAATACATGTAAACGTGATGTATCGAATACGATTGGAGTTAGTAATAAACTAATCGTTGAATGATACGCATCGAATTTTACATATCTGCATACAGATACATTGCAATTAGTTAGTTATGAATAATTTAGCGATGGATATTGTCACCCTTCGATGTGTAACAGCTAATTTTGCAAAGAAAATCGATTCTAATGTGAACTTTCCACTGGTAAGATAGGTGTCCTTACTTGATTGTCATTTGCATAGCACAAACATGTGTAGCGAATGTGTCTTGTTTTACCACTCATTGCCGCCGGTATACCTTGTAGTATATAGTTCGCATTAGTTTTGAATTTCTTTCGGGTTGGCGATCATTTGACAGGTGATCAATTAACCTAACTCCTTGTGAGGCAATGAGAAACCGTTTATACGATCATTGTGGATCTGTTATAACCAAACTCTCTTTGATATTGCCACATTCTGTTGGGGATGGATGCGACGCCACGTTAGGGAAATTGTCACCCTTCGATGTGTAACAGCTAATTTTGCAAAGAAATTCGATTCTAATGTGAACTTTCCACTGGTAAGATAGGTGTCCTTACTTGATATTCATTTGCATAGCAGAAACATGTGTAGCGAATGTGTCTTGTTTTACCACTCATTGCCGCCGGTATACCTTGTAGTATATAGTTCGCATTAGTTTTGAATTTCTTTCTGGTTAGCGATCATTTGACAGGTGATCAATTAACCTAACTCCTTGTGAGGCAATGAGAAACCGTTTATACGATCATTGTGGATCTGTTATAAGCAAACTCTCTTTGATATTGCCACATTCTGTTGGGGATGGATGCGACGCCACGTTAGGGAAATTGTCACCCTTCGATGTCTAACAGCTAATTTTGCAAAGAAATTCGATTCTAATGTGAACTTTCCACTGGTAAGATAGGTGTCCTTACTTGATAGTCATTTGCATAGCACAAACATGTGTAGCGAATGTGTCTTGTTTTACCACTCATTGCCGCCGGTATACCTTGTAGTATATAGTTCGCATTAGTTTTGAATTTCTTTCTGGTTAGCGATCATTTGACAGGTGATCAATTAACCTAACTCCTTGTGAGGCAATGAGAAACCGTTTATACGATCATTGTGGATCTGTTATAAGCAAACTCTCTTTGATATTGCCACATTCTGTTGGGGATGGATGCGACGCCACGTTAGGGAAATTGTCACCCTTCGATGTCTAACAGCTAATTTTGCAAAGAAATTCGATTCTAATGTGAACTTTCCACTGGTAAGATAGGTGTCCTTACTTGATATTCATTTGCATAGCACAAACATGTGTAGCGAATGTGTCTTGTTTTACCACTCATTGCCGCCGGTATACCTTGTAGTATATAGTTCGCATTAGTTTTGAATTTCTTTCTGGTTAGCGATCATTTGACAGGTGATCAATTAACCTAACTCCTTGTGAGGCAATGAGAAACCGTTTATACGATCATTGTGGATCTGTTATAAGCAAACTCTCTTTGATATTGCCACATTCTGTTGGGGATGGATGCGACGCCACGTTAGGGAAATTGTCACCCTTCGATGTCTAACAGCTAATTTTGCAAAGAAATTCGATTCTAATGTGAACTTTCCACTGGTAAGATAGGTGTCCTTACTTGATAGTCATTTGCATAGCACAAACATGTGTAGCGAATGTGTCTTGTTTTACCACTCATTGCCGCCGGTATACCTTGTAGTATATAGTTCGCATTAGTTTTGAATTTCTTTCTGGTTGGCGATCATTTGACAGGTGATCAATTAACCTAACTCCTTGTGAGGCAATGAGAAACCGTTTATACGATCATTGTGGATCTGTTATAAGCAAACTCTCTTTGATATTGCCACATTCTGTTGGGGATGGATGCGACGCCACGTTAGGGAAATTGTCACCCTTCGATGTCTAACAGCTAATTTTGCAAAGAAATTCGATTCTAATGTGAACTTTCCACTGGTAAGATAGGTGTCCTTACTTGATATTCATTTGCATAGCACAAACATGTGTAGCGAATGTGTCTTGTTTTACCACTCATTGCCGCCGGTATACCTTGTAGTATATAGTTCGCATTAGTTTTGAATTTCTTTCGGGTTGGCGATCATTTGACAGGCGATCAATTAACCTAACTCCTTGTGAGGCAATGAGAAACCGTTTATACGATCATTGTGGATCTGTTATAAGCAAACTCTCTTTGATATTGCCACATTCTGTTGGGGATGGATGCGACGCCACGTTAGGGAAATTGTCACCCTTCGATGTCTAACAGCTAATTTTGCAAAGAAATTCGATTCTAATGTGAACTTTCCACTGGTAAGATAGGTGTCCTTACTTGATAGTCATTTGCATAGCACAAACATGTGTAGCGAATGTGTCTTGTTTTACCACTCATTGCCGCCGGTATACCTTGTAGTATATAGTTCGCATTAGTTTTGAATTTCTTTCTGGTTAGCGATCATTTGACAGGTGATCAATTAACCTAACTCCTTGTGAGGCAATGAGAAACCGTTTATACGATCATTGTGGATCTGTTATAAGCAAACTCTCTTTGATATTGCCACATTCTGTTGGGGATGGATGCGACGCCACGTTAGGGAAATTGTCACCCTTCGATGTCTAACAGCTAATTTTGCAAAGAAATTCGATTCTAATGTGAACTTTCCACTGGTAAGATAGGTGTCCTTACTTGATATTCATTTGCATAGCACAAACATGTGTAGCGAATGTGTCTTGTTTTACCACTCATTGCCGCCGGTATACCTTGTAGTATATAGTTCGCATTAGTTTTGAATTTCTTTCTGGTTAGCGATCATTTGACAGGTGATCAATTAACCTAACTCCTTGTGAGGCAATGAGAAACCGTTTATACGATCATTGTGGATCTGTTATAAGCAAACTCTCTTTGATATTGCCACATTCTGTTGGGGATGGATGCGACGCCACGTTAGGGAAATTGTCACCCTTCGATGTCTAACAGCTAATTTTGCAAAGAAATTCGATTCTAATGTGAACTTTCCACTGGTAAGATAGGTGTCCTTACTTGATAGTCATTTGCATAGCACAAACATGTGTAGCGAATGTGTCTTGTTTTACCACTCATTGCCGCCGGTATACCTTGTAGTATATAGTTCGCATTAGTTTTGAATTTCTTTCTGGTTGGCGATCATTTGACAGGTGATCAATTAACCTAACTCCTTGTGAGGCAATGAGAAACCGTTTATACGATCATTGTGGATCTGTTATAAGCAAACTCTCTTTGATATTGCCACATTCTGTTGGGGATGGATGCGACGCCACGTTAGGGAAATTGTCACCCTTCGATGTCTAACAGCTAATTTTGCAAAGAAATTCGATTCTAATGTGAACTTTCCACTGGTAAGATAGGTGTCCTTACTTGATAGTCATTTGCATAGCACAAACATGTGTAGCGAATGTGTCTTGTTTTACCACTCATTGCCGCCGGTATACCTTGTAGTATATAGTTCGCATTAGTTTTGAATTTCTTTCTGGTTAGCGATCATTTGACAGGTGATCAATTAACCTAACTCCTTGTGAGGCAATGAGAAACCGTTTATACGATCATTGTGGATCTGTTATAAGCAAACTCTCTTTGATATTGCCACATTCTGTTGGGGATGGATGCGACGCCACGTTAGGGAAATTGTCACCCTTCGATGTCTAACAGCTAATTTTGCAAAGAAATTCGATTCTAATGTGAACTTTCCACTGGTAAGATAGGTGTCCTTACTTGATAGTCATTTGCATAGCACAAACATGTGTAGCGAATGTGTCTTGTTTTACCACTCATTGCCGCCGGTATACCTTGTAGTATATAGTTCGCATTAGTTTTGAATTTCTTTCTGGTTAGCGATCATTTGACAGGTGATCAATTAACCTAACTCCTTGTGAGGCAATGAGAAACCGTTTATACGATCATTGTGGATCTGTTATAAGCAAACTCTCTTTGATATTGCCACATTCTGTTGGGGATGGATGCGACGCCACGTTAGGGAAATTGTCACCCTTCGATGTCTAACAGCTAATTTTGCAAAGAAATTCGATTCTAATGTGAACTTTCCACTGGTAAGATAGGTGTCCTTACTTGATAGTCATTTGCATAGCACAAACATGTGTAGCGAATGTGTCTTGTTTTACCACTCATTGCCGCCGGTATACCTTGTAGTATATAGTTCGCATTAGTTTTGAATTTCTTTCTGGTTAGCGATCATTTGACAGGTGATCAATTAACCTAACTCCTTGTGAGGCAATGAGAAACCGTTTATACGATCATTGTGGATCTGTTATAAGCAAACTCTCTTTGATATTGCCACATTCTGTTGGGGATGGATGCGACGCCACGTTAGGGAAATTGTCACCCTTCGATGTCTAACAGCTAATTTTGCAAAGAAATTCGATTCTAATGTGAACTTTCCACTGGTAAGATAGGTGTCCTTACTTGATATTCATTTGCATAGCACAAACATGTGTAGCGAATGTGTCTTGTTTTACCACTCATTGCCGCCGGTATACCTTGTAGTATATAGTTCGCATTAGTTTTGAATTTCTTTCTGGTTAGCGATCATTTGACAGGTGATCAATTAACCTAACTCCTTGTGAGGCAATGAGAAACCGTTTATACGATCATTGTGGATCTGTTATAAGCAAACTCTCTTTGATATTGCCACATTCTGTTGGGGATGGATGCGACGCCACGTTAGGGAAATTGTCACCCTTCGATGTCTAACAGCTAATTTTGCAAAGAAATTCGATTCTAATGTGAACTTTCCACTGGTAAGATAGGTGTCCTTACTTGATAGTCATTTGCATAGCACAAACATGTGTAGCGAATGTGTCTTGTTTTACCACTCATTGCCGCCGGTATACCTTGTAGTATATAGTTCGCATTAGTTTTGAATTTCTTTCTGGTTGGCGATCATTTGACAGGTGATCAATTAACCTAACTCCTTGTGAGGCAATGAGAAACCGTTTATACGATCATTGTGGATCTGTTATAAGCAAACTCTCTTTGATATTGCCACATTCTGTTGGGGATGGATGCGACGCCACGTTAGGGAAATTGTCACCCTTCGATGTCTAACAGCTAATTTTGCAAAGAAATTCGATTCTAATGTGAACTTTCCACTGGTAAGATAGGTGTCCTTACTTGATATTCATTTGCATAGCACAAACATGTGTAGCGAATGTGTCTTGTTTTACCACTCATTGCCGCCGGTATACCTTGTAGTATATAGTTCGCATTAGTTTTGAATTTCTTTCTGGTTAGCGATCATTTGACAGGTGATCAATTAACCTAACTCCTTGTGAGGCAATGAGAAACCGTTTATACGATCATTGTGGATCTGTTATAAGCAAACTCTCTTTGATATTGCCACATTCTGTTGGGGATGGATGCGACGCCACGTTAGGGAAATTGTCACCCTTCGATGTCTAACAGCTAATTTTGCAAAGAAATTCGATTCTAATGTGAACTTTCCACTGGTAAGATAGGTGTCCTTACTTGATAGTCATTTGCATAGCACAAACATGTGTAGCGAATGTGTCTTGTTTTACCACTCATTGCCGCCGGTATACCTTGTAGTATATAGTTCGCATTAGTTTTGAATTTCTTTCTGGTTGGCGATCATTTGACAGGTGATCAATTAACCTAACTCCTTGTGAGGCAATGAGAAACCGTTTATACGATCATTGTGGATCTGTTATAAGCAAACTCTCTTTGATATTGCCACATTCTGTTGGGGATGGATGCGACGCCACGTTAGGGAAATTGTCACCCTTCGATGTCTAACAGCTAATTTTGCAAAGAAATTCGATTCTAATGTGAACTTTCCACTGGTAAGATAGGTGTCCTTACTTGATATTCATTTGCATAGCACAAACATGTGTAGCGAATGTGTCTTGTTTTACCACTCATTGCCGCCGGTATACCTTGTAGTATATAGTTCGCATTAGTTTTGAATTTCTTTCGGGTTGGCGATCATTTGACAGGCGATCAATTAACCTAACTCCTTGTGAGGCAATGAGAAACCGTTTATACGATCATTGTGGATCTGTTATAAGCAAACTCTCTTTGATATTGCCACATTCTGTTGGGGATGGATGCGACGCCACGTTAGGGAAATTGTCACCCTTCGATGTCTAACAGCTAATTTTGCAAAGAAATTCGATTCTAATGTGAACTTTCCACTGGTAAGATAGGTGTCCTTACTTGATAGTCATTTGCATAGCACAAACATGTGTAGCGAATGTGTCTTGTTTTACCACTCATTGCCGCCGGTATACCTTGTAGTATATAGTTCGCATTAGTTTTGAATTTCTTTCTGGTTAGCGATCATTTGACAGGTGATCAATTAACCTAACTCCTTGTGAGGCAATGAGAAACCGTTTATACGATCATTGTGGATCTGTTATAAGCAAACTCTCTTTGATATTGCCACATTCTGTTGGGGATGGATGCGACGCCACGTTAGGGAAATTGTCACCCTTCGATGTCTAACAGCTAATTTTGCAAAGAAATTCGATTCTAATGTGAACTTTCCACTGGTAAGATAGGTGTCCTTACTTGATATTCATTTGCATAGCACAAACATGTGTAGCGAATGTGTCTTGTTTTACCACTCATTGCCGCCGGTATACCTTGTAGTATATAGTTCGCATTAGTTTTGAATTTCTTTCGGGTTGGCGATCATTTGACAGGCGATCAATTAACCTAACTCCTTGTGAGGCAATGAGAAACCGTTTATACGATCATTGTGGATCTGTTATAAGCAAACTCTCTTTGATATTGCCACATTCTGTTGGGGATGGATGCGACGCCACGTTAGGGAAATTGTCACCCTTCGATGTCTAACAGCTAATTTTGCAAAGAAATTCGATTCTAATGTGAACTTTCCACTGGTAAGATAGGTGTCCTTACTTGATAGTCATTTGCATAGCACAAACATGTGTAGCGAATGTGTCTTGTTTTACCACTCATTGCCGCCGGTATACCTTGTAGTATATAGTTCGCATTAGTTTTGAATTTCTTTCTGGTTAGCGATCATTTGACAGGTGATCAATTAACCTAACTCCTTGTGAGGCAATGAGAAACCGTTTATACGATCATTGTGGATCTGTTATAAGCAAACTCTCTTTGATATTGCCACATTCTGTTGGGGATGGATGCGACGCCACGTTAGGGAAATTGTCACCCTTCGATGTCTAACAGCTAATTTTGCAAAGAAATTCGATTCTAATGTGAACTTTCCACTGGTAAGATAGGTGTCCTTACTTGATATTCATTTGCATAGCACAAACATGTGTAGCGAATGTGTCTTGTTTTACCACTCATTGCCGCCGGTATACCTTGTAGTATATAGTTCGCATTAGTTTTGAATTTCTTTCGGGTTGGCGATCATTTGACAGGCGATCAATTAACCTAACTCCTTGTGAGGCAATGAGAAACCGTTTATACGATCATTGTGGATCTGTTATAAGCAAACTCTCTTTGATATTGCCACATTCTGTTGGGGATGGATGCGACGCCACGTTAGGGAAATTGTCACCCTTCGATGTCTAACAGCTAATTTTGCAAAGAAATTCGATTCTAATGTGAACTTTCCACTGGTAAGATAGGTGTCCTTACTTGATAGTCATTTGCATAGCACAAACATGTGTAGCGAATGTGTCTTGTTTTACCACTCATTGCCGCCGGTATACCTTGTAGTATATAGTTCGCATTAGTTTTGAATTTCTTTCTGGTTGGCGATCATTTGACAGGTGATCAATTAACCTAACTCCTTGTGAGGCAATGAGAAACCGTTTATACGATCATTGTGGATCTGTTATAAGCAAACTCTCTTTAATATTGCCACATTCTGTTGGGGATGGATGCGACGCCACGTTAGGGAAATTGTCACCCTTCGATGTGTAACAGCTAATTTTGCAAAGAAATTCGATTCTAATGTGAACTTTCCACTGGTAAGATAGGTGTCCTTACTTGATAGTCATTTGCATAGCACAAACATGTGTAGCGAATGTGTCTTGTTTTACCACTCATTGCCGCCGGTATACCTTGTAGTATATAGTTCGCATTAGTTTTGAATTTCTTTCTGGTTGGCGATCATTTGACAGGTGATCAATTAACCTAACTCCTTGTGAGGCAATGAGAAACCGTTTATACGATCATTGTGGATCTGTTATAAGCAAACTCTCTTTGATATTGCCACATTCTGTTGGGGATGGATGCGACGCCACGTTAGGGAAATTGTCACCCTTCGATGTCTAACAGCTAATTTTGCAAAGAAATTCGATTCTAATGTGAACTTTCCACTGGTAAGATAGGTGTCCTTACTTGATAGTCATTTGCATAGCACAAACATGTGTAGCGAATGTGTCTTGTTTTACCACTCATTGCCGCCGGTATACCTTGTAGTATATAGTTCGCATTAGTTTTGAATTTCTTTCGGGTTGGCGATCATTTGACAGGCGATCAATTAACCTAACTCCTTGTGAGGCAATGAGAAACCGTTTATACGATCATTGTGGATCTGTTATAACCAAACTCTCTTTAATATTGCCACATTCTGTTGGGGATGGATGCGACGCCACGTTAGGGAAATTGTCACCCTTCGATGTGTAACAGCTAATTTTGCAAAGAAATTCGATTCTAATGTGAACTTTCCACTGGTAAGATAGGTGTCCTTACTTGATAGTCATTTGCATAGCACAAACATGTGTAGCGAATGTGTCTTGTTTTACCACTCATTGCCGCCGGTATACCTTGTAGTATATAGTTCGCATTAGTTTTGAATTTCTTTCGGGTTGGCGATCATTTGACAGGCGATCAATTAACCTAACTCCTTGTGAGGCAATGAGAAACCGTTTATACGATCATTGTGGATCTGTTATAACCAAACTCTCTTTGATATTGCCACATTCTGTTGGGGATGGATGCGACGCCACGTTAGGGAAATTGTCACCCTTCGATGTGTAACAGCTAATTTTGCAAAGAAATTCGATTCTAATGTGAACTTTCCACTGGTAAGATAGGTGTCCTTACTTGATAGTCATTTGCATAGCACAAACATGTGTAGCGAATGTGTCTTGTTTTACCACTCATTGCCGCCGGTATACCTTGTAGTATATAGTTCGCATTAGTTTTGAATTTCTTTCTGGTTGGCGATCATTTGACAGGTGATCAATTAACCTAACTCCTTGTGAGGCAATGAGAAACCGTTTATACGATCATTGTGGATCTGTTATAAGCAAACTCTCTTTGATATTGCCACATTCTGTTGGGGATGGATGCGACGCCACGTTAGGGAAATTGTCACCCTTCGATGTGTAACAGCTAATTTTGCAAAGAAATTCGATTCTAATGTGAACTTTCCACTGGTAAGATAGGTGTCCTTACTTGATAGTCATTTGCATAGCACAAACATGTGTAGCGAATGTGTCTTGTTTTACCACTCATTGCCGCCGGTATACCTTGTAGTATATAGTTCGCATTAGTTTTGAATTTCTTTCTGGTTGGCGATCATTTGACAGGTGATCAATTAACCTAACTCCTTGTGAGGCAATGAGAAACCGTTTATACGATCATTGTGGATCTGTTATAAGCAAACTCTCTTTGATATTGCCACATTCTGTTGGGGATGGATGCGACGCCACGTTAGGGAAATTGTCACCCTTCGATGTGTAACAGCTAATTTTGCAAAGAAATTCGATTCTAATGTGAACTTTCCACTGGTAAGATAGGTGTCCTTACTTGATAGTCATTTGCATAGCACAAACATGTGTAGCGAATGTGTCTTGTTTTACCACTCATTGCCGCCGGTATACCTTGTAGTATATAGTTCGCATTAGTTTTGAATTTCTTTCTGGTTGGCGATCATTTGACAGGTGATCAATTAACCTAACTCCTTGTGAGGCAATGAGAAACCGTTTATACGATCATTGTGGATCTGTTATAAGCAAACTCTCTTTGAATATTGCCACATTCTGTTGGGGATGGATGCGACGCCACGTTAGGGAAATTGTCACCCTTCGATGTGTAACAGCTAATTTTGCAAAGAAATTCGATTCTAATGTGAACTTTCCACTGGTAAGATAGGTGTCCTTACTTGATAGTCATTTGCATAGCACAAACATGTGTAGCGAATGTGTCTTGTTTTACCACTCATTGCCGCCGGTATACCTTGTAGTATATAGTTCGCATTAGTTTTGAATTTCTTTCGGTTGGCGATCATTTGACAGGCGATCAATTAACCTAACTCCTTGTGAGGCAATGAGAAACCGTTTATACGATCATTGTGGATCTGTTATAAGCAAACTCTCTTTGATATTGCCACATTCTGTTGGGGATGGATGCGACGCCACGTTAGGGAAATTGTCACCCTTCGATGTGTAACAGCTAATTTTGCAAAGAAATTCGATTCTAATGTGAACTTTCCACTGGTAAGATAGGTGTCCTTACTTGATAGTCATTTGCATAGCACAAACATGTGTAGCGAATGTGTCTTGTTTTACCACTCATTGCCGCCGGTATACCTTGTAGTATATAGTTCGCATTAGTTTTGAATTTCTTTCTGGTTAGCGATCATTTGACAGGTGATCAATTAACCTAACTCCTTGTGAGGCAATGAGAAACCGTTTATACGATCATTGTGGATCTGTTATAAGCAAACTCTCTTTGATATTGCCACATTCTGTTGGGGATGGATGCGACGCCACGTTAGGGAAATTGTCACCCTTCGATGTCTAACAGCTAATTTTGCAAAGAAATTCGATTCTAATGTGAACTTTCCACTGGTAAGATAGGTGTCCTTACTTGATAGTCATTTGCATAGCACAAACATGTGTAGCGAATGTGTCTTGTTTTACCACTCATTGCCGCCGGTATACCTTGTAGTATATAGTTCGCATTAGTTTTGAATTTCTTTCTGGTTAGCGATCATTTGACAGGTGATCAATTAACCTAACTCCTTGTGAGGCAATGAGAAACCGTTTATACGATCATTGTGGATCTGTTATAAGCAAACTCTCTTTGATATTGCCACATTCTGTTGGGGATGGATGCGACGCCACGTTAGGGAAATTGTCACCCTTCGATGTCTAACAGCTAATTTTGCAAAGAAATTCGATTCTAATGTGAACTTTCCACTGGTAAGATAGGTGTCCTTACTTGATAGTCATTTGCATAGCACAAACATGTGTAGCGAATGTGTCTTGTTTTACCACTCATTGCCGCCGGTATACCTTGTAGTATATAGTTCGCATTAGTTTTGAATTTCTTTCTGGTTAGCGATCATTTGACAGGTGATCAATTAACCTAACTCCTTGTGAGGTAATGAGAAACCGTTTATACGATCATTGTGGATCTGTTATAACCAAACTCTCTTTGATATTGCCACATTCTGTTGGGGATGGATGCGACGCCACGTTAGGGAAATTGTCACCCTTCGATGTGTAACAGCTAATTTTGCAAAGAAATTCGATTCTAATGTGAACTTTCCACTGGTAAGATAGGTGTCCTTACTTGATAGTCATTTGCATAGCACAAACATGTGTAGCGAATGTGTCTTGTTTTACCACTCATTGCCGCCGGTATACCTTGTAGTATATAGTTCGCATTAGTTTTGAATTTCTTTCGGGTTGGCGATCATTTGACAGGCGATCAATTAACCTAACTCCTTGTGAGGCAATGAGAAACCGTTTATACGATCATTGTGGATCTGTTATAAGCAAACTCTCTTTGATATTGCCACATTCTGTTGGGATGGATGCGACGCCACGTTAGGGAAATTGTCACCCTTCGATGTGTAACAGCTAATTTTGCAAAGAAATTCGATTCTAATGTGAACTTTCCACTGGTAAGATAGGTGTCCTTACTTGATAGTCATTTGCATAGCACAAACATGTGTAGCGAATGTGTCTTGTTTTACCACTCATTGCCGCCGGTATACCTTGTAGTATATAGTTCGCATTAGTTTTGAATTTCTTTCTGGTTAGCGATCATTTGACAGGTGATCAATTAACCTAACTCCTTGTGAGGCAATGAGAAACCGTTTATACGATCATTGTGGATCTGTTATAACCAAACTCTCTTTGATATTGCCACATTCTGTTGGGGATGGATGCGACGCCACGTTAGGGAAATTGTCACCCTTCGATGTGTAACAGCTAATTTTGCAAAGAAATTCGATTCTAATGTGAACTTTCCACTGGTAAGATAGGTGTCCTTACTTGATAGTCATTTGCATAGCACAAACATGTGTAGCGAATGTGTCTTGTTTTACCACTCATTGCCGCCGGTATACCTTGTAGTATATAGTTCGCATTAGTTTTGAATTTCTTTCTGGTTGGCGATCATTTGACAGGTGATCAATTAACCTAACTCCTTGTGAGGCAATGAGAAACCGTTTATACGATCATTGTGGATCTGTTATAAGCAAACTCTCTTTGATATTGCCACATTCTGTTGGGGATGGATGCGACGCCACGTTAGGGAAATTGTCACCCTTCGATGTCTAACAGCTAATTTTGCAAAGAAATTCGATTCTAATGTGAACTTTCCACTGGTAAGATAGGTGTCCTTACTTGATAGTCATTTGCATAGCACAAACATGTGTAGCGAATGTGTCTTGTTTTACCACTCATTGCCGCCGGTATACCTTGTAGTATATAGTTCGCATTAGTTTTGAATTTCTTTCTGGTTAGCGATCATTTGACAGGTGATCAATTAACCTAACTCCTTGTGAGGTAATGAGAAACCGTTTATACGATCATTGTGGATCTGTTATAACCAAACTCTCTTTGATATTGCCACATTCTGTTGGGGATGGATGCGACGCCACGTTAGGGAAATTGTCACCCTTCGATGTGTAACAGCTAATTTTGCAAAGAAATTCGATTCTAATGTGAACTTTCCACTGGTAAGATAGGTGTCCTTACTTGATAGTCATTTGCATAGCACAAACATGTGTAGCGAATGTGTCTTGTTTTACCACTCATTGCCGCCGGTATACCTTGTAGTATATAGTTCGCATTAGTTTTGAATTTCTTTCGGGTTGGCGATCATTTGACAGGCGATCAATTAACCTAACTCCTTGTGAGGCAATGAGAAACCGTTTATACGATCATTGTGGATCTGTTATAAGCAAACTCTCTTTGATATTGCCACATTCTGTTGGGGATGGATGCGACGCCACGTTAGGGAAATTGTCACCCTTCGATGTGTAACAGCTAATTTTTGCAAAGAAATTCGATTCTAATGTGAACTTTCCACTGGTAAGATAGGTGTCCTTACTTGATAGTCATTTGCATAGCACAAACATGTGTAGCGAATGTGTCTTGTTTTACCACTCATTGCCGCCGGTATACCTTGTAGTATATAGTTCGCATTAGTTTTGAATTTCTTTCGGGTTGGCGATCATTTGACAGGCGATCAATTAACCTAACTCCTTGTGAGGCAATGAGAAACCGTTTATACGATCATTGTGGATCTGTTATAAGCAAACCTCTCTTTGATATTGCCACATTCTGTTGGGGATGGATGCGACGCCACGTTAGGGAAATTGTCACCCTTCGATGTGTAACAAATAATTTTGCAAAGAAATTCGATTCTAATGTGAACTTTCCACTGGTAAGATAGGTGTCCTTACTTGATAGTCATTTGCATAGCACAAACATGTGTAAGCGAATGTGTCTTGTTTTACCACTCATTGCCGCCGGTATACCTTGTAGTATATAGTTCGCATTAGTTTTGAATTTCTTTCTGGTTGGCGATCATTTGACAGTGCGATCAATTAACCTAACTCCTTGTGAGGCAATGAGAAACCGTTTATACGATCATTGTGGATCTGTTATAAGCAAACTCTCTTTGATATTGCCACATTCTGTTGGGGATGGATGCGACGCCACGTTAGGGAAATTGTCACCCTTCGATGTGTAACAGCTAATTTTGCAAAGAAATTCGATTCTAATGTGAACTTTCCACTGGTAAGATAGGTGTCCTTACTTGATAGTCATTTGCATAGCACAAACATGTGTAGCGAATGTGTCTTGTTTTACCACTCATTGCCGCCGGTATACCTTGTAGTATATAGTTCGCATTAGTTTTGAATTTCTTTCTGGGTTGGCGATCATTTGACAGGTGATCAATTAACCTAACTCCTTGTGAGCAATGAGAAACCGTTTATACGATCATTGTGGATCTGTTATAACCAAACTCTCTTTGATATTGCCACATTTCTGTTGGGGATGGATGCGACGCCACGTTAGGGAAATTGTCACCCTTCGATGTGTAACAGCTAATTTTGCAAAGAAATTCGATTCTAATGTGAACTTTCCACTGGTAAGATAGGTGTCCTTACTTGATAGTCATTTGCATAGCACAAACATGTGTAGCGAATGTGTCTTGTTTTACCACTCATTGCCGCCGGTATACCTTGTAGTATATAGTTCGCATTAGTTTTTGAATTTCTTTCGGTTGGCGATCATTTGACAGGCGATCAATTAACCTAACTCCTTGTGAGGCAATGAGAAACCGTTTATACGATCATTGTGGATCTGTTATAAGCAAACTCTCTTTGATATTGCCAATTCTGTTGGGGATGGATGCGACGCCACGTTAGGGAAATTGTCACCCTTCGATGTGTAACAGCTAATTTTGCAAAGAAATTCGATTCTAATGTGAACTTTCCACTGGTAAGATAGTGTCTTACTTGAGATCATTTGCATAGCACAAACATGTGTAGCGAATGTGTCTTGTTTTACCACTCATTGCCGCCGGTATACCTTGTAGTATATAGTTCGCATTAGTTTTGAATTTCTTTCGGTTAGCGATCATTTGACAGGTGATCAATTAACCTAACTCCTTGTGAGGCAATGAGAAACGTTTATAC
>NW_023503770.1:0-49131 GCF_014529535.1 Bradysia coprophila | reverse complement strand
AAAAAATTTATATCATTTTCGGCGGCAACGCTGGTATTTCGCTGGCATACGTGGCCTCACAAATGAATATTCCCTGTCATATTATTGTACCTTCGTTTGTCTCTGAAAGAATTACGAATAGAATGAAGTCATTGGGAGCCGTTGTTGAAGTAAGTTCAACGCCAAATTTTAAAGAAACTATAAAACGGTAGACTTTGTATTCACTCATCGCTTTCAACTAAATTCAAATACATAGACAGCACCGGATAGCAGACAAGCACAACTTGAAGCAATTAGATTGGCCGATTCGAGTCCCGAATATTCTTTAATTCATCCGTATGACGATGAAGACCTGTGGTAAGTCTTTGATATAGGGAAAGATTTTTGTTTATCAAAAACTATCGTAAATGTATTAGGGATGGGTATTCGACAATAATTGACGAGATCAAAAAACAGCTCAATGGTAAAATTCCATCTTGCCTACTCCTTTCGGTAGGAGGTGGAGGAATGCTACTCGGCTTCATGACTGGATTAAAGAGACATGGTAAATGAAAGAAAATATGAGAATTGGGCGAAATTTAGTAATTAAATCTGATCAAGGATGGGAAGATATTCCAATCATAGCTGTCGAAACTTTCGGAGCTCACTGTCTGAATAAATCAATAATAGCTGGGAAAAGCGTTGACAATGTGATGACAAGCATAGCAAAGACACTTGGCGCTCCATCTGTAGCACCTAAAGTATTGGAAAATCTACCCAATTTTCGTGTAATATCCGAAGTTCAACCAGACTCGGCAGCAATTGAGGCGTGCTTAAAGTTTTCAGGTAAAGATTTTTAGTGTTATCGAAAATACATTCAATAATTCGGTAATATAACCCTCAATACAGATGATCATGCATTTTGCGTAGAGCCATCTTGTGGGGTTACTCTCTCTGTTATCTATGAAGGACTTCTGCCTGGAATAATGGAGAGAAACGGATTTGAACTGCTTCCAGATAGACCAGTGGTAGTATTAGTTTGTGGTGGCAGGATGCGAGTGTAAAAATTTTGAAAGAATATGCAGAGAAATTAAACGTTCCAATTCAGTAACTGCTACAGTCATTTTCTTTGTTATTTACGACAACGTTGACTTGTTATTTTGGGAGTTAGCGTTACCCTAACTTACCAGTTTTTTTTACTGTTTTACGACGAGGATTTGATTTAGTGAGAAAGTTCGTGATACGGAGACAAGAGAAATTCCCTTTGTTGTTATACATTTTTGCTATTATCCGGCGCCCTATGTTTTCTATTTATGCGATGAAAATATGTCGTTGAAAAAGTAACTCTAATTTTGCATAATTATTTCTGTGATAAGAAATGAAATTTAAATCTGCTTTAGGATTTAGATAGAATCGAAAAACTCGCGTAAATGAATTATAGCGAGCGAACTCTTCTTTGGAATAATGTAACTTTCATAAAAAATAAAAAAATTCACTTCTCGTACTTGACGCAAACTTTCTTTATTTTCCCGTTATATCTGTGAAAAAAGGGCTGGTGAAAAATTCTCACTTTTAACCAGAAATTAAGCGAACGAAAAAAAAATTAAATTTTTTATCTAAATTAGTAATCTTTGCGTTGGTTGGTTGCCGTTATATCTCTGGAAAATAAACACTTTTGGGAATTCATCTAGAACGGAAAGGATTTTCAACGCTTTAAACCATAATTCGTTATCTTTGTATTAAAATATTTTTTTTATTTAATTAAATTCTTTATTCAGAATTTTTGATGAAACTTTCATCGCATCAGTGTTGTTGTGTTATGCGAATTATTTGAAGGGCTATAATATCTAGATTAACCCTCAAAATTTAACGTTGAGTTGAATCATTCGCATGATGGCATCATGAAGTGAAACAAATTCAATCTTCATACTTTAGCTAATAATTTCACATTATAATTTCAAACGTCTACGGCTACACCGTCTACATAGTATATGATGTGTGAAACGAAGCGATACATTTTTTTATATAAAGGGAGTTTTAATCAGAATGAAAAACTTGTGTTTACTTAATGTTTAATAATTTTTTCCAAGTACCTGTACCTAACTGCCATTCAAAATATAATTTCTGGTGCTTTCGAGGATTTTTCCAATCGAGTTCGCAAATCGTTGAGAAAATTTGAGAACAACACAACTTTTTTTACTTTTACACTTTTTCTTCTATTAATCTTGCTAAAATTAATTCCATAAATGTTTGTGGTATTTTTCGAAAATTTTGACTCAATCTTTCCATTTTTTGTGGTACTAGCTTTCACACAATTGTATAATCTATGTCCGTTAGGCATACACAATGCTATACCAATTATAAAATGAAAAAAGGATATGTATAGATTTGTCAAATATTCATCATAGTCTTTATCAACTCTTGTCAGAGTAAGGTTTTCGGAGAGTTTTTACTTTTGCACAAATATTAAGATAAAGTGACCACAAAATGGTTAAATTGATTTCTTAAAAATATGCTCAATTTTTGTTTAGCCTTTAAGGCAAATCTGTTCGAGTTAAGTCTAAGTTTAGGCGCTTTCATTAAATTTAAGTGTTTATATACATTGCTGATTCAATCCACTGCTTTAAGAGCAATCTTCACATGGCAAATTTGTAGCCTACATTTGGACACAAAAATGTTACATTTTTGACGATAACATTGCCCTCGCATCCTTTTTGGAAAAAGTAAAAACATCGTTTGGTGCTGAAATGTGTTGGCTTTGAATAAAAAATAGAAAGATGTGTAACCTAGGTCCATGAAAACTCAAAATTTGTGTCAATTTTCTCCAACTTAGGTTGCAGCATCACAAAACTTTCTATTTTTTATTCAAAGCTAACACATTTCAGAACCAAACGATGTTTTTACTTTTTCCAAAAAGGATGCGAGGGCAATGTTATCGTGTAATCCAAATGTAGGCTACAAATTTGCCATGTGAAGATTGCTCTTAAATGCAAAGATTTGTCTCTGTTTCTTAAGGCCAGTTCATACTCGCATACATTTTTGCGATATATGCGACCATGAACTGGCCTTAAAGAGTTTAGACATTTCAAAAAATAAAAAAGCTTGCCAATGTAGCAACGCAAAAGTTTCCTTCTTCTCTCTCGTTTATCCACTTTCGTAGCTAGAGTAAGTCAGAGTCCTACGGTGGGGTTGAACAGAACTTAAATAGAGTCGCGACACCACCTCCGATTTTTTTCATGTTCTTATTGAGACACGAGTACTATAAGGAACCACATTAAGTTCGTGGATCCATCCAGCCGTTTCGGAGAACCAGCCCTCATAGGCGTCAGGACTGACGAATCAATTTGAATACAGATTGTTATCGAAACGGATAGAGGGACTAATTCTAAGCTAATTCGTGTTGAAATGGCTTCCCTAGACAACCTGACCATGTAGCTATAGCCAGCTAACGACATTTTTAAATCGTGATTTGTCCAAGATGAAGAGAGTTTGAAACTCTTTGAATGGTGATGCAAATTTTTATTTTCACCATTCGCCGCGGAACTTGGACTCCTCTGTAATACACAGTAAACAAAAAAAAAGCCTGATCCGCCTGCAGTCTAAGCTTTACAACGATATCAAAATTGCTTTACCAGCCTCACAACAAGTATCGTTACGACATTTAGTGGAATTGTTATCCATTCTTCATAAATAAGTGGATTAAGTTACTTGAAGCAATTCTTACATTAATTACGTGTGCCAACCACCATAATTTCAGATAAATGCATCACTTATTGTTGGTGATATGCCACATAAACTATATTGGTCACCCTAGTGCAGACCATTTTTTCATGATTTCTGGCGTGAAAACATAATTACAATTGGCAAATTGACTCTTAAGGAAACTTTTATTGATTACACATTTTTGTAGAATTTTTTTCAGAAAGTTCACAACATTTCTGCAAAGGGCAGGGTTAGCATGTAAAAAGTGCCCCAAAGGAACTAAAGCTTATAATACATCATTCGAAAGGTCTTGGCCTAGAACTACTTTTAGTGGAGTATGAAACTTCAAAATGGAGTTTATAGTGAAGTTATTCACGAAAATGTGAATTTCGTTTTTCATTTATTTCTCTCTAGTGCAGTGTGTTGACGAAAAATCTGGAAAAAATGTCTGTATGGAAGGTAACATCTATACATCTCTAGAAGAGTGTAGGTTCGATGTTTCATCAAAGTAATATCCTCTTTGGTGGAATAAACAACCATTATTAACTGTCGGCTGCCCGAGCCGGTTTTTAAATTCTCTTTCGGTACCCAGAAGTCTGCTCTTACATCCGAAGACATCATCTAAATTGATTAATTATCTTTGCATTTGTTAATTAATATGACTGTTGTTAAACTTGTCAGACTAAAACAACATTGACTGCCGTTATTCGAAATTCGTAACATCGTTGTAGGTTGTTTTTTTTCCTGGATCGACTACAGCATCTGATTCAGCCGTACAACATACCATAACTCATTTATTTTGTGTGCAAGAAAAACTTTCTTTGATACTTCGAACAATTAATAACACAACCAGTATAAAACCTTTAGCCACTAAAAGACTCGGATTGCAGTGACTTCTGAATCATATTAAACGTTTTATACCGTCCTACTTAGCTCTGTTATTGTGCCAATGAAATGTACTTAACAAAAACATAAGCTTCACAGGTTCATCAGATGTAATAAATTGTCTGCAATTGTTTTCGATGTAACTATTTTCTTATAAATGGTGAATGGTAACATCAGTTCCTCTTTCATTTAATCTGAAACTATCACAATTATCAACAACCGCATTTGTATGTTATATTCTTTTTAACTGTCAGCAACTATGATATATGGACTCGGCTGTTATGTTGGATTGCAATGCGAAAAATACTCATATAATAACATTTTGTGTATAGATTATCAGCGATGATATATGTTTGAAATTGCTATGAGTTATAAATTATTTTCGAATTGAAATAAAAGATTTTAAATCATATTCTCAAATTGATTTACAATCAAGCAAATATTGCAGAAAATATTATTTTCTTAGAACGGAGAGCAGAACGATTGTAGTGTACAACACAACAATCCTCTATCATTAATGAAAAAAACGAGCAATTTCAAATTATTATAATTACACACCGTTTAATATAGCCTCCATCCGTATCTTTCCTCTGCATCAGTTTTCTGTTTGTTTTATATGAAATGTGTCTCGTTCAACTGCTACCGATTTTTATTTAATTACACAATTTTTCTGACAAGTTTCTGATAATTGCATTATTATCGTTATTTTTGTCCGCCCGACATTAAAGTCGGTCTAGGGACATCATAAACATGTCCGTCCAATCGATAATATTTTTTGCAGTCACTTTTTTCGGATATGAATCAATTGATTGATCATCAAACTAGAAATTCCAAACATATATGTCATTTTAAGGTATGATTGTAATTGGCGCTTTTTAAATAGTTTCAAATAACACGCAACCATTACATTCCCTAAATATTTTGAACCATATTCGACCCGGTAAAACTAATTTTTTTCTCTGTAAACATTTCCGTTTTGGTGTTATTTTTACTTTGCCTTTACGTCTCAGTGATTCGATCTTTATTCAGTCTAATTGGAAGCATCCTACACACTATTCGAATAAGAAGAAAAGCTGCTTCCATTTCGTAATGATGTTCTACTGAAAGAGAAGAAACGAAACTAATTAAGTAATGCATTGCTACGACCTATGTGCACGGGTTGTAGTTGTGATTTTAACAGCAATTACGTAAAATGGTATAAAGAAACGGATTTACAGATTTCTCAGGGGCTTTGCGGAATTCGAGAAATTTTATCCAGTTATATCCTTAAATACGCATAGTCTGCCATTACATAGATTATCATGTTTGCTTGTGTTGTTGTGTATACATTTAAGATGGAAATGCCGGCATCACTCACAGTGTTACATATTGAACTACATATTGAGTAGTTCATTTTCGGGCGCCGAAATTAAGTTGTAGGCTCGACTGTTGGACTTTATTCCAATTTATAGTTTAGGTTGGTGAAAGCTCTTGGTGAAACCAATAACAAAAATTGAAAACTTGAGAAACCTCTTCCTTTACTATTTTAACACTCTCATCAGGATGAATAATAGAACTAACGCTTTTACACCGACCATTATTTATGTTCCATTTTTCGCTTTGGTCTAAGAATTCAGAAGCTCTTACTCTGCTTTGAAATGAATTATTATGAAATTACGTAATAGAAAATATGGGCAAATAGTGTTTGAAAGTTTCTGGGCATCTGATTTCTGAAAATATGGAATTTCTGGTAAAACATTGAATCAATCAAAACTGTATATTTCACTCGAATTAATTGCTTTTAATCGAAATTGATTTATGGTTCGGTAAAATTGATACATCAATGATTAGCTGACGTATTCATTTCATATCGTCAGTGGCTGTATGTTGATTGCAAAAATAAAGAAAATTATTTCGATATGATTAATGGAAAAACATGAGAACTGAACCAATTTGCATAAAATATTTGTTTCACTGTTACAGACGGCAAGCGTATTACCAATATTATTGTCGGATCTATATTACTTCCATCGATCAAAGTATTTTTAATCTGTTGATTTCAAATCTTGTACTTCAATTTGTTTAACATTCATTTTCCTGTATAAATGACCATATTACCCAGAGCTTTTCAATATTTTTGTCGTTGTTATCGATAACAGCTGTTAACCTAGGTTAACCAGTGACATTGTCAGAATTTGGAATATTGTCCTCCTCTGACAAATCCACAAATCTTTGACTTTGTGCCTTTGTTTGGTCTATTTCTATTCCGAGCAACTGCGTAAATTGAAATTACCGCAAATATCATCAATTAGAATCATTTCCGTGGGGTGGGTGGTGCGCACAAATCTCATTAACATGGTACACAGATCGTGTTTGAGAACCACACCACAATCGTTTCGCGGAAAGTTCAGTTACTCTCTTGGCTTTATATAACTAATTAGACGATAGACGAAAATAGTTTGAGAGGTAAAAAAATCGACAAGTGAAGAGTTCGTTAATTTCGTTCGCTTAATTGCAAAATCGAGCAATTTGTTGCCGTGAAATCCACATTTCTTCGTCTTTTGAAACAGATCTTTATATTGCCGGACAGTTGAACAAAAGGCATAGAAGATAATTAAAATGCATTTCGACTTTTCACTTTTCAACATTTCGAACATAACATGAGAATAGCTTTACTACACCCCACCCACATCGTTTTCATGTTATGATCTAATACCGAATTTGAACATCATGATTCGACGATGTTTTAATCGAGATACAAGAAAAAGCAAATAGAAAAAAAACTCTTGAAATTTCAAAATTGAAATTTTTGCTCTGTCATCATGATGCATATAATTAAGCCATGTACAATCCTCAACCATCCTGTTCACATTAATGCTTAAAAAATAACGATTATAATCTTTGTCTAACACTTCAGCAGACATAGACAGACGCTGTATGCAGTGAAGACATTGTTACCTTTGCACATACCGTTTCATTACCTATCTTTACCTACCTTTTCCAAACATAAGCTATTGTGATGCTTTCAGATGCATCATAACATGACAACATACTACGTATATTATCAGTACTTTAGAGAGTGTTACATGAAATTTTGTTACATACAGCGGAAGATAAAATTGGTAGAGGAATGGGGACGACTCATTGTTTCTGAATTGAGATTTTTGATATGTATTTTCGGAGTTTGTCGGGGATAAAAAGCAAAAACATATATACTACTCTCTCGACATGTTAATGTCTGCTTTTTGGCATTTATGCTATTATAATGGTTCGAACAAAACACATTTTGGTATATTAGCTGGAGTTATTGTAATTTTGTGAGTTTATAGTGTTTTGATAAGTTGAGTCAAGACTTTACTTTATATTGTGCTAAATTTCAGATGCATTCCGTGATACGTCAAAATAAGTTATTGTACCGTGATGGGATGTGCTGTATAAATGCTGTTCAAAATTTGACATTAAAACCAGCAATTTAACGTCTGAAATGGTTTAAAAGCGTTGACATTTTCACATGTATAATATTATTATTTAACGAAAGTTATTTTAAGTGGAAATCTGACATGCTTTCAGCGTGAAGCACTCACTCCACAACTTATACAATTGAATTTCTAACGAGAATGTAAACTCTTACATTGCGGTTGCACCATATTTCCAAGCTAATTGTAGACTATGCACTAAGCATTTCTATTTCTTGATAATAGTTCTATCGAAACTATAGCTTCGTGTCTGTAATGACATCCTATTTTCAATGTTTCTCAATATAGTTTCCGTGTAATATGTAACTTTTAGGGCATAAAGGATTGACTTGTGTTTTCATATCAGATCCAGGGGCTAGAGTCGAATACCGGGAAAATACCATACCAAAGAATATGTTAACAATGGAAGCCAGTGAAAAGGCAGTGAAAGTCAAACGATATTAAGTAGTCAGTAAGACATCGCACCAGATTCAATCCTCAAATATGGTCCATGGTTGTTGTGGTTAATTTCGACACATCTAGATTCTACGCACGCCTAGCCCTACATAACAAGAACTCGTAAAAGATTTGATGATAAAATCAAGCCATCAAGCAAAAAATGATTTGTCGTCATCGAAGCAACTTTAGCATACAGACGAACACTGTGGTATTACCATTTATGCCGTTACATTTACACACTCTAATGGCGATAATCAATTCTGAATTTCACAAAGACAATTTTCATTGTCTGAATCACAGACGGCAAAGAGCTTGGTGTTTAAATTTTACAATCCACCTTTCTCTTCTAGTGTTGCGTATAAAACAGGGCCGTAGCTAGACTCGATTTTCAGGGTGTGCTCAGCTCCGAGGAAAAAAAACATTTACAAATTCATGTTATACCCTCCTGTTAAGTTATTCGTCTAACATTATGGGTCTAACACAAACATCATGACTAATTAATAGGTTTGGATCTTTCGTTTCTGGATTTCAATTAAAGGTTTATAAATTCATCGACTGACAGATGGTATGTAAGATTGACTTTCTTTTTTTGGACGATGTAATCCATGCTTCCACCACATACTTCGATCTTTTGAAAACGGCTTCAATTTTGCAAACCGTGTAACTCTTGACTCTTGACGTGCAATGGAAGCAAACTACACGATAAAAATTCAATGTTTGCCGTCTGCGTTTGGTCATCAAGTTTCCTTTGCAATTACAATCAAATTGATCAGGCAACTCACGGTTGTATCGCCGTAAGATTTCATAGGATCTAACGTGGGTCTTCCCGGATGTGCATACGGTGTGCAGATCGACTTTGGTTCTTATGCCTTCGAATACTTAAAGGCTTGTTCAAGGTATTTTTTGGTCCGGCAAGACTCGCAATGTCTTTTAAATACGTTGTGGTCACAACTTTCGTGTGACTCCATTGTTATACTCTTTGAATTTACGGAAAACAATTTTTTTAGCAGTTGATTGGGCTGTAGTCAACGAGTAACTACAGTACAGATACATATTGCAACCGGCTTATATAGACTTTTCTCACACACAATTGTATCCTCCGCGCAAAAGTCCACGCTTCATACGCAAAAAAAAACAATTCGCTCCTCCGCGCAAAAGTCCATGCTTCATACACACAAAAAAGTAACATTCTCCGCAAAAGTCCATGCTTCATTCACACAAAAAAGTAACATTCTCCGCGCAAAAGTCCATGCTTCATACGCAAAAAAAAACAATTCGCTCCTCCGCGCAAAGTCCATGCTTCATACACACAAAAAAGTAACATTCTCCGCAAAAGTCCATGCTTCATACACACAAAAAAGGAACATTCTCCTCGCAAAAGTCCATCTGCTTCATACACAAAAACAAGGCATCAGAACAGTCGGAGCGTTTGCTGCGACTTAGCCCCGTACGACCCGTAATCCTATTTCGTCCGTAACCATAATACGTCCGTAGCCGTAATACACCCGGAACCCTAATACGTCTACAACCCTCTAATGCGTCTGTTACCAAAATGCAAGTCAAGTTGGGCATGGTCAAATTTACTGAAAGTGTTCATTTTTAAAATTGCGCATAGCGCAATTACGAAAGCCCGTACGAAGTACCTCTCAAATAAAACCAACAATTTACAATATTATTTTAGAAACCCAAAATTTCTTGCCAACTTTCTATTGGGTATTCAATTATCTCTCAAATGAAACAAAAACTAGCAAAATCGGATGAGATTTACTCGATTTATGTGCAAAAAACACTTAGGGCCGAGTAGCGGCCTTAGTCCAAGGGCCCAAATTTGAAACTTTTTAGCCCCGTACGAAGTACTGGGGGCTTATAAGATTAATATGCCGTTTGTAACACGTCGAATTGGAAGCAGACAGTAAGGGCAAAGCTTTTGGTTATGTTCATAGATGACGAATCCGCAATAAAAAAAATGTCCGTCCGTCCGTCCGTCCGTCCGTGACCCCTCTAGCTTGAGCAAATCACAACCTTTTTTCAAAATTCTTTTTTTCCCCGATTGGTATCGACAAAAGTAAGGTCAAGTTCGAAAATGGGCATGGTAGGGTCGGCCCTTCCAGAGCTAGGGCCCTATAGGTGTTTTTCAGTCTTTCGACGATATCTACCGAAATACGCACGTAATAGCTGCTTGTGATATATCAAATGAAAGGTATTGACGAGTAGAACAAAGTTGCTGAACATTGTTTTTGTGTAGGATGCAACGCGAGCTTGTTGGGAGGGCTCAAAGGTCGTTACTCGGCCCTAAGTGTTTTTTCCACATAAATCGAGTAAATCTCATCCGATTTTGCCAGATTTAGTTTTTTATGGAAGGTAATTGAATACCGAAAAGAACGTGGCGAAAAAAGTTTCAAATTTGGGCCCTTGGACTAAGGCCGCTACTCGGCCCTAAGTGTTTTTTGCACATAAATCGAGTAAATCTCATCCGATTTTGCTAGATTTTGTTTTATTTGAGAGATAATTGAATACCGAATAGAATGATGGCAAAAAATGTTTCAAATTTGGGCCCTTGGACTAAGGTCGCTACTCGGCCCTAAGTGTTTTTTGCACATAAATCGAGTAAATCTCATCCGATTTTGCTAGATTTTGTTTCATTTGAGAGATAGTTGAATGCCGAATAGAATGATGGCAAAAAAAGTTTCAAATTTGGGCCCTTGGACTAAGGCCGCTACTCGGCCCTAAGTGTTTTTTGCACATAAATCGAGTAAATCTCATCCGATTTTGCTAGATTTAGTTTTTTATGGAAGGTAATTGAATACCGAAAAGAACGTGGCGAAAAAAGTTTAAAATTTGGGCCCTTGGACTAAGGCCGCTACTCGGCCCTAAGTGTTTTTTGCACATAAATCGAGTAAATCTCATCCGATTTTGCTAGATTTAGTTTTTTTATGGAAGGTAATTGAATACCGAAAAGAACGTGGCGAAAAAATTTTCAAATTTGGGCCCTTGGACTAAGGCCGCTACTCGGCCCTAAGTGTTTTTTGCACATAAATCGAGTAAATCTCATCCGATTTTGCTAGTTTTTGTTTTATTTGAGAGGTAATTGAATACCCAATGGAAAGTTGGCAAAAAAATTTGGGTTTATAAAATAATGTCGTAAATTGTTGGTTTTATTTGAGAGGTACTTCGTACGGGCTTTCGTAATTGCGCTATGCGCAATTTTAAAAATGAACACTTTCAGTAAATTTGACCATGCCCAACTTGACTTGCATTTTGGTAACAGACGCATTAGAGGGTTGTAGACGTATTAGGGTTCCGGGCGTATTACGGCTATGGACGTATTATGGTTACGGACGAAATAGGATTACGGATCGTACGGGGCTAAGTCGCAGCAAACGCTCCGACTGTTCTGATGCCTTGTTTTGCTATCATTCTATTCGGCATTCAATTATCTCTCAAATGAAACAAAATCTAGCAAAATCGGATGAGATTTACTCGATTTATGAGCAAAAAACACTTAGGGCCGAGTACCGGCCTTAGTCCAAGGGCCCAAATTTTAAACTTTTTTCGCTACGTTCTTTTCGGTATTCAATTATCTTCCATAAAAAACTAAATCTAGCAAAATCGGATGAGATTTACTCGATTTATGTGCAAAAAACACTTAGGGCCGAGTAACGACCTTTGAGCCCTCCCAACAAGCCCGCGTTGCATCTTACCCAAAAACAATGTTCAGCAACTTTGTTCTACTCGTCAATACCTTTCATTTGATATATCACGAGCAGCTATTGCGTGCGTATTTCGGTAGATATCGTCGAAAGACTGAAAAACACCTATAGGGCCCTAGCTCTGGAAGGGCCGACCCTACCATGCCGATTTTCGAACTTGACTTTACTTTTGTCGATACCAATCGGGGAAAAAAAGAATTTTGAAAAAAGGTTGTGATTTGCTCAAGCTAGAGGGGTCACAGACGGACGGACGGACGGACGGACATTTTTTTTATTGCGGATTCGTCATCTATTAACATAACCAAATGCTTTGCCCTTACTGTCTGCTTCCAATTCGACGTGTTACAAACGGCATATTAATCTTATAAGCCCCCAGTACTTCGTACGGGGCTAAAAACAATTCGCTCCTCCGCGGAAAAGTCCATCGACTTTATACACAAAGCGTTCCTCCGCGCAAAAGTCCATCCTTCATACACAAAATGTTGCAAAAGCCCATCGTCCATAAAATGTTACATTTCTTTTGAAATTTCCATCGACCATAATATATACACAATATATACGCAATTATTGTGTGTATAATGTTATGCGTTGTGTTCTTCCGTGTTTATATTATGGTCGATGGGCTTTTGCAACATTTTGTGTATGAAGCAAATGGACTTTTGCGCTGAGAATGTTACTTTTTTGTGTGTACGAGGGATGGACTTTTGCGCGGAGGAGCGAATTGTTTTTTTTTCGTATGAAGCATGGATATTTGTGCGGAGGTACGTTTTGTGTATAAAGTCGGTGGACTTTTGCGCGGAGGAGCGAATTGTTTTTTTTGTGCGTATGAAGCATGGACTTTTGCGCGGGGAAATGTTACATTTTGTGTATATATGAAGGATGGTCTTTTGCGCGGAGAATGTAATATTGTATGCAAATAAAACTGATTTTCTTTTTTTTTTTCAAATTATTATTTTTACTTGCACACAATATTACATTTCTCCGCACAAAAGACCATCGTCCATATAAATTGATGCAATTTATGTGCTGCTTAGAATGTGCAGTTTTCGTTATTTTACTTTTAAAGCTGAATTCAGACTTGTCCGTTTGGTTCATCCGTTTACTTGACAAAAGAGCACGTGTTATAAAAGGCCTATTATGTGTGCTATTGTTGAAAACCAATCTGTCAAGTAAACGTATGATCATTTTTTTGTAAATGAACAAAGCGGAGGTACGCAAAGGGACGGCTCACACGCCGCAAACATCGCACATGTGTATTACTCATTTACATAGGCTCTGCTGTAATCTACTATTAATATTATTATTTTTTTTTTAAACTCAAGTCGGTCCAGGGTGTGCTCAAGAGTTTCCAGGGTGTGCTCAGCACACCTTCGCTCCTTAGAAGCTACGGCCCTGGTATAAAATGTTTTTGCATTTTTAGCACATAAAATGAGTTCAGATGCACAATATTTTACTAAGTCACACTTCATAAGCATGCACAAAATCTCGTTACACCCAAACAAGTAGCTATAAGTATATGTGTTTACATACGTTTGTAGTTAGCACGCTTTGAGAATGAAATGAAAAAGTTTTCACTGCCTGTTTTCATTACTGGCATTATACAATGATTGTCCTTTGTTCCATAAAGCTTTTGTGGAAAAATAAGAGCAGCACGTTCATTTATCGATTCATATCATCAGATATTCGAGCAAAAAAAACCCTGTCTTTTACGTCCCATATGCATGTCGGAAGCTTTATACCAGCTATGCATAACCGATTCTATGATAGGATGTAAAAATTTATAGTTCACCAATTACTCAACTTTTACCGAACGTGTGAGTCTGAAAAAAAGCAAAGTCTATTCCGAAAATAAAATTTCTTTATTTCCGAAAAGTGTTTTTCCACATTGTTTCTGTACCTTAATTTCTGTCGATTCCCCAAGAGACGATACATAGAAATGGTGTGTCACATCAGTGTAGCTGGTAATAGTACATTTTCTACCTTGGTGTATATTTCGAGAATAACTTCGTATGTACAATTGTATATAACGAGCGCCAGCGAGTGTATATACAATTGTACATAAGAAGTGATTCGAGAAATATACACCAAGGTAGAACAATGTTTTATCTCCTGCAAGCTGATATTTCATACATTAGCGAAATAACCACAAAAATTTGGATTTAAAATTAATTAATTAAGCATGTTGTTTTAAAACGCATTCACAACAAAAAAAAACATCATACAGAGAATCCTTTATTTACTTACTCACACACATATACTATCCACCTCAACATTTCGTTCAAATCACATCATTACGACTACTCTGATTATTTGATCGATGTAGAAGTGACTAACGAACCACTACCGACACCAATTGCATCGCGTTATGTGATTTGTTGGCGTAGTGGTCAGCATGTTTGGTTGATATGTTGCTGGTCCCGTGTTCGCTTCCGCCGTTCGGCGATTTTTTTTTTTCAAATATAGATGGAAAGTAAATTTACCCTAGGTGGGTTATGTGTGAATTATCCAATCGTATAGGCTGTGGTTATGTATGTGTTTGTGTTTATATGCAGAAACGCGTAATGTATGAAATATCAGCTTGCAGGAGATAAAATTTATTTCTCATAGTTTCCATAGGATTTATTTTTTTCATCATGGATGAAGGGGTCCTTTTTAGTTGAAATAAATAAAATAAAACTTCTGATTCAGTATCTCTGTGACGAAATAAATTCAAAATCATGTTTCTCTCTATACACACATATATCCATGACTATCGGCGGAAAAAAAAATGTTTGAAATGGGGTTTTAACATACGTTCCAGTCAGACTAATACATTTAGTATGACTCTGGGGATTTTGCGTTCGTGTGGATTTGGGTACAGCTAAAGTTCATAAAGAATTTATCAACTTTTCAAGACAAATTGAAAGAAAACGTGTAACTTTTCAGACACGAGCATTGCATACCGTCTCTAAGTTAAACTACTTAATTGAGATAATAATAAACGTCATGATGGAACATAGCAAAATAACTTATTTACGACAGAATAAAAAAAAACCGTGTAGCTAAACGTTAACTAAAGAAAAAAATTCACAAATTTGCACCATCCTGTTCTCGAACCATTCCCAATAAATAAACTCTGATGGGTGTTGGATATGTTGAGGCATATAAAATAAAATCCGTGATTAACACTATTTACAGCCGTTAAGAAAGTCAAAAAGCATAACTAATCATGTGCGATCGCAGAATTTATGTAGCATATGTCTGATAGAATTTCTTTTAAGTTAAAAATTGCTCAGCAGATATTGCATGTAACATATGTACAGTACAATGCACCTAACCATTGCAGAAAATTATTTTCGATATAATTGAGATGAGCTGTTCGAAATTCTTCTGAAGTGTATTTTATGCGATGAACGAATTTCAAATCAAAGCCGAACGAAGGTCAGCGGATCAAGCCGATAAAGTGATTTGAAAATTTTCTCGCCATTTTTATCAATTATTTTATGAAAACGTTAATTGAAGAGAAGAAGCAAAGGTGTTTCTTGATATGGTGCTTGATGATTACACCATTGACGTTTGCAAAGAAGAGAAAAACGTCTACATTTTTCAGCACATTCAATGGTATACGATTTATTTTAATATTTTGCACATGAATAAACCCTCCGTTCCGGATAGTAAATTCCTTCAATTTTTATTTTATTATAAAACATTTTCTACCTAAAATAAATTTCTGCAATTTTTTGCTTTGTAGTCAGTTTTCAAAGCGACTAGTAGTGTGTTACCATCCCTAATACTAAAGTTATATTTATCTGTGATTTTTTACCACAGACTTTTACAATGGACGAACATATTGAATGGTAGTCAATTCAGGTTATACATTTCTTCAGTGATATTTTACCGAGAAGTGGTGGTTGATTGGTTTCCTGAAATGAAGTATATGACTGCACACATTTTTAACCAGCTGTAAAAAAAGTGGTTCGAACATCTCTCAGGAGCAGAAATGGTTTCTACCAATGCACTTAAGCAGAGCCGGGTTAAGGTTTTCAGCGCCACGGGGCTATTAGTTTTCGAGCGCCAATTACAAAAACATGGATTTTATTTTTCGTGAACGTATTAAACGTATTAAAAATAATATTAGTGTCGATATCCTGATAATATCCTAACGATCGGTTCGGAGGAATGGTAATAAGAACGTAAACTGGGTTGTAACATTCCGTAGTCTAGCTAAGTTTTGCTTCGGTCGTAAATAATTATCTTGACTGAAAGTCATGGGTCTGACGGATAATAAACACGCTAAAATGATTGTCATACTTTGTTCATTTCTATAAAACGATAACTTAAGTAATTTGCCACGGATTTCCAATTTTTTAAAAATTAAAATTAAAATAATTAAATTTTTTAGGGTAATTTTCGAAGATAAGTTAAAACGGATGGGCTATGCGATCTCTAAAAGAATTTTTGTCTCGTCTATTGATAACAAGATAACTTGAGAATTTCCATTTTTTTATCGTCAAGAAATGAAATTCCTGAGGTTAAGTTTGAAGATGAGCTAAAAAGGAACGGGTGATCTCTATGATATTCTCAAAAGAATTTTCGTCTCGAGTAATTCTGAATGTATTTCCAAAAAAGTTTTTGAGTCGAGAGGACTGAAACTTCTGAGGAGCAGTTTAAAGGAAAATTGTGAAGTACTTTCATTATTAGCAAAAATTGACAAGTTCCAACTTGTTCGTTAATGGAAGTATTGGAGTAATAATCCAGAATTCATTTCGAAAAGATTTTTGTTGAGTGATTTCGTGGTAAGCTGTTTGTAAAAAAATTGAACGAGTTTCATTTTTGTTCAAAACATAAGCAAGAAATCTTCTTCGTATTTTCGTTACTTTAAGAATTCGTGACTTGAACTTATCATCTTATGGGATTTAATACAGGCAGCTCTCAAGTTACGAATATTTATGGTTACGATAACATGAGAATCGATGGACAGTTTAATGATACAACAATCGATATAACGATATAACAACCGCAAAAATTGATTGAAAAATTCAGTCAGTGAAAGGACCTGACCTACCCGTAAGGTGGGCCTAGTTTTTTTCATTTTGCTGATATTCGTTTAAAACTAACTGAAAGGAAGGAGAAAGTAACCGCGAGCGAAGCGAGCAAAGAATTTGTAGATTCTTTCCATCAAGAAACTTTCAAGACTATACATTCCGTGTGCAACTTTATTTTTATTTCATGGTTTCGTGAATGAATTCTTAGACAAAATTCGTCGATACCCTGATTTTGAATAACAATTTTACATCTGCCATGTTATTACCTCTAAATGACTTTTGTAGGCTACTACTAAACGAGTATGCTGAGAGCTGAAATTTCCCGATGATAAAACAGATTTTCTTATCGGAAATAAAATGCCAATCAAGAATTTGAAGTTTAATTTTCCTGATTTCCCAGTATTCTGGATACAGTGGATATCAGGAATTTCCAAACAAGAAAATGTATAAAAACTGTGATGCCATATCTTTTTAATTGCGCCGCAGGATTTTTTTTTTCAAATATCGGTAAAAGTAGTTTATTTTAATAAAACCAGTAAACTAAACACGATTCATTATTAATTTTCCAGCGCCACTTTTATCCAGCGCCAAGCCCCTAAAGCCCATCGTGTTAAGCCGGCTCTGCACTTAAAAAGCCCTTTTGTTGGATTAGGTAATTTACACTAATCTAGTGTTCGATGTTTAAACTTTAGTGAGCCTGGAAACTAAATTTTCTCGTATCTTTTTCCTTCTGTTTTATCACTTAAAACAATTCAGTTCGTAATTAAGCTGCTCTGTGTTTCAATACAATTGAAGGAAATCTACGGAATCTAAGAGGTTATGGGCCCAGGAACGCAAAGGTATGGCAGAAAAAGAAGCGAACGTGAAACGTTTTCAGTTCGACGGAACGAATTATAACAATTGGAAATACCGGATGCATGCCGTGTTGGACGAGAAGGATTTAATGGAATACGTCGAGGAAGATCTGGAAATAATTACGCTAAATGCTAACGATCGCGATTATAGAAAACATTTGAAGAAAGAAAAGATATGCAAGTCTGTACTAATCCAGCATATTGCGGACAGTCAATTGGAATACATTAAGGATAAGTCGATGGCAAAGGACATCTACGACGCTCTGAAGTCACTATTCGAAAGAAATAGCGTCGCCGGTCAGTTGCTGCTCCGAAAACAGTTATGCACATTGAAATATGACGGAATCGGTGATATCAGGAAACACCTTCTGGAATTTGATAACATCATTCGCGAATCGAAAGGAATTGGAGCGAAACTAGAAGAGATAGATGTAATGTCAACTATTGCTAAGGTAGGACATAAGAAATGGCAGTGTCCAGATCTGAATAATATCGAATGGTAACGGAAATGCATCTAATTGGCAAGGTTCACACAACAGTAAAGGCAACGGAAATTACAATGGAAATTCGAATGTTAATTACAAAGCCGGAGCAAACTTAATAGAAGCTCGTGCAGATCGTTGCAACTTGGAATCTGTGCGATATGGAAATGAAAGGAATATGGAAATGGAAGGAATATGGAAAAGGAAGGAATATGGAAATAGAAGGAATATGGAAATAGAAGGAATATGAAAACAGAAGGAAATGGAAAGAAACAGGAATGAAAGCGGAACATATGGAATATGGAATCGAAGCTTGGAAATTGAATCTTTGATTTATGTAAATTAAGCGGAGGTGTTAGATTAGGTAATTTACACTAATCTATTGTTCGATGTTTAAACTTTAGTAAGCCTGGAAACTAAATTTTCTCGTACATTTTTCATTCTGTTTTATCACTTAATGCAATTCAGTTCGTAATTAAGCTGCTCTGTGTTTCAATTACAATTAAAGGAAATCTACGGAATCTAAGACCTTTGTCTATGAGTAAGAAGAACATAGGCCATAGATCAACAGCGATTCTTGCAAAGTTATTATCCCATAGTAAACCTAACTGACTCGATGGAACTACTTGCAGCCACTTTGAAGATTCTTCAGTTGATGACGCAGTCTTGCACGAGCAACAGGTTCACTGGAATCAAACATCTCATCGAAGTTACTCTTAATCCTCGGTAGATTCTAATTCTTTTGCTTCATTTTCTTTTCATCACTCGCTGAAACAAAGTCTCGAGGTATTTCCTCATTATTCCCTTCAGATTACGCAGATATTCGACAATAGCTACAACTTCCATAATTTTTCTGTGATTTTCGAAAATATAAAGGTATGTGCGAAAAGGCAAACCTTAAAGGGTAATTAGAAAAGTAGAACTATTGTAACCTTGCATATATGCAGGGTGAAGACAGTTTCACGTTCAAGAAAAAAGTGGAACTAAAAAAGTGGAACTATTGTAACACTACATATATGCAACGTGAAGATAGTTTCACTTTTGACAGTTGCCTAAAAAAAGTGGAACTATAAAAAGTTAAACTATCTTCACCCTGCATATATGCAGTGTTACAATAGTTCCACTTTTTTAGGCTGGAAAGTCTAGATATCTACGAATCTGAAATCTAGGAAGTGAAACTATTGTAACGCTGCATATATGCAGGGTGAAGATAGTTTCACTTTTTATAGTTCCACGAAAAAAGTGAAACTAAAAAAAGTGGAACTATTGTAACGTTGGTCAGTTTACATTTATCGATTTATCATTGGTAATTAACGATTATTGGTCGATACAGTCGGAGAAAGTGAAATTTCAGCTTAAATTTGCTTCATATGTTTTTCAACTGATCCCAAGGCTGATTTACACAAACAATCAAATCTGTTCATACGTCTTTATACGGTTTTACCAATACCGCGCGTGCGTGTAGCAGCTTCAGCCGTATAAACAGTTTTGAATGTATGTATGTGTGGATCAGATTAAAAGGAGCTGAATCAAATACATGCTGAAATTTCACTGCCTCTCACTATGTTTATTTTATCGTTAAAACATTCGATTTATTCTTCAGACAAATTTTCAATTTTTGAAACAAGCTCACTCCAAAAGTATTCAGTTGTAGCTCATTTGATTCTAGCGAAATTCACTTTGGGTCTAATCTGTCTAAATGTCATGTAATGTCAGAGGGTGGTCAAACAATTTTTTTAGCAATAACTTAAGGGAGGAGCAACCGAAAAAGTTGAAACTTTGTAGGATTGGCCTATCCACGGCCTACAATTTGATCCCACTCTGACAGCAGTCAAAATATGGTCTCAAACAGTGCTGTACCTCTGCAACATCCTTGTTCTAACGGGCCGACTACATATTATGGTAGCTGACCTCGAAAATGTCCATAATCGATTCTAAGTAAAGAATTGATTTTTTATCAACAAATAATCGATCTTCCATAGAAGAACAGTATCTTTCAGTAATTCTTCCCGAACTTTAACTATTACAAACCAACGAATTTTAAATAGGAAAAACAATCGTTTCTAAAGTAGCAACGATGACTTTTTTGAAAGTTATACTGTAAGTTGGGCTGTATATGCAGATCGATCAATTCAATTTAAAATAACCTACTGTAGCACTACACTTTACCGTTATAAACATTAAATAACCTCAATACAAACAACACACACTCTACGGATAATAGCGGCGGAGTCGAAATTTTGCTTGATTTTTGCAAGTGGTTCCAGGTGGTTCGGGTGGTTCCCGTGGTCCAATCGAAAAGTGATGTATGGAAGGTGCCCCTTATTTTTGATAATGAACAAGTCGTCCATACATCATTTTGTCCTAAAACTTCAAATTTAGCCGATATAATTTTGGGTCATTTCACTCTGCCGCTATTATCCGTAGAGTGTGTGTTGTTCGTATTGAGGCTATTTAATAAACATAATATTAAAATTCATCTGAGTTCATACATGGGGTGTCTATAAATAATTTCAGAATTCCTCTTTTATCTGTACTGGCAGCAAGAAACCGTTTTACTGTTACGGATATAGCACGATGTATGCTTAACTACCGTTACAAATAATTTGACACGCAATTTTATTCCAGCATTGGCGTTTGTATTATAAATATGAAGAATGGAAAATATTTTTTGATAAATGCCATTTTATATGTGTGCAAATGTAGATGGTGTAGTGTTAAGCAGTAAAATCATCATTGTTATGCGAATTGTAAACAATTCTAATGAAATTAAATTCCCCAAAGCTCACAGTATCCGACAACATAGTCAACATATTTTTAATTTCCTGAAATATATACATCTCACTCAGCTAACAATATCCTTGGCATTCTTATGGCTACATCCTTATTCTGTACCCCATATACACACAATAGAAAGTAGATACTAATTCACTATAAGTTTACAGCCATAAATACCACTCTGGTATATTACACTGTCTGGAGTTGAGTGCCCAACCTTTCATTATATGAAATGTGATGCAGATGCAGAATTAATGCTTCAGAACATAAATAGAAAAAAAATCTTACCCCTTTCCTAAATGCAAGGCATTCATTTAATGCAATTCGCAGAAGTGAGAAGAAAAGGTGGTGAAGACACTTTCATAATATTTTTTTCCTCCTTTTTTCCATATTCTTCCTCAACATTTTTTAATGTGTGATAATTTTTTCTGTACTCCCTGCATATATGTACGTTTTAGCACACAAGGGTTGTTATAGAACAATCGCTAGAATAGCATATTTTCGTTTTACTACGCAATTTTCCATACGCATGCAGTGTGTACGGTTGTGTAATAAAAGCAAACCTTAACTGGTGATTTGGGTATTGTTGGGGAGATTTTCATAAGCAATTTTCGTGTACTTGATACCAGAATAAAGGGAGAGCTTTGTGTAACATATATTTTGTTCTGTTTAATTTTGCATTTCGTTTGAAACAGAGAAAATTAGAAAACAGGTAATACTTCCGACGATGAATTATGTAAGCGGGAAATTTATTATCTTAAGTTTTTAATTATTTAGTTAATGTTGTGGAATTTACGGTACTCTTCAGATGCATAAGGCGTATAATAGGTATTTCGATAATGACGTTATTCACTGATGTACAGATGATGATGATGATGGTGGCTCTGTTCATTAACATATCTAATCATGCTCTTCATCTTTCCCCCTTGGAAGCTATTTACTCATTTTGTGAAACGAGCCAACAGTAACATTGAATTCGAGAATCTAGTCTGATAAGAAGTAAGATTGAGATTTGTTTAACACTACACCAAATTAAGTGTTCCATCCAATACAACCGTTTCAGTTCTCAGTTCTGAGGATGTGAGAGGGAAACGTTCGCAAATTTTAGTGATCATCAAAAAACGCAGATATCTTCCCGGAATAATGGACTAAATCAGCTTATTTTTAATGGGTTGAGGCTAAATCATTTGATTAAAATATGAGTTTGACGCTGAGAGTCACTAATTCCAGTACGCTCCTTTCTGTCAGCACAAAGTGGATTCAAATCAATTTGTATATTCATAAACAAGCTAGAAATTTTCGAAACAATCAACGAGACTGCCATAAATTTTGTTTTCGTTTGGACATTTTGATTTAATTACTGTCATCAAGAATAATAAATGCTTTGAAATTTCACGGGTATTTCAGAGTGAATTATGGTAATATTATGAATTGGCCATCACCGAAACTAACGTTACAATATATGAAATATATACGCATTTTGTTGTCAACAACAACCCTTTATATTGTTCCGTATGAAAATGCGGGGATCACAAAAGTAAAATTCGAATGTGTAATTTTATCGTTTACACATGACGTTGGAACTATACTAAATGAAACAAGAATTAAACGATGAATTGTGTGGAAAAATAACTTCGTTATAGTGAACATACAGAATGTTAGTTTGAGGATAAAGTACATTTTTAACATTTTTTTTTTTATGACAAATAAAGCTGATAGATTAATGACTTCTGTGCCAACATACTTTGAGAACGAAAAAAAAAAACAATTTTCATTCAGTTGTTGAAAATTCATACCATCATATCATGGGCATTATTAACAGGAAGTGTACGTCGAACTGAATGAAGACTTAAATAGAATTTCTCTATTTATGTTTTAATGGTATGTGCTCTGAAAATATGTTAATCATAGATTTGCACGCCCCTCGGCTTTTTTATTCCCTTGACTGAAAGTCATAGGTCTTACGGATGATAAACACTTTAAAATTTTCGTCATAAAATTTTTACAGTGATTGAAAATGCATATCGATAATACTATAGAACTTGAGTAATTCTCAACTGGTTTCCAAAAACTTTTTTTTTATACGACGGGTAATTATATTCCTAGGGTTAATATGGGCCTTTACGGACGGGTGGTCATAGAGATATTCCCAAAAGAATTTTTGTCTCGTCCCTTGATAACACGATAACTTGAGTAATACTCAACAGATTAAAAAAAAATTATTCGACAAATGGACCTCGCGATCTGAAAGTATCCAACAAAATATCTGTCTAGTGTGACTTTATCATACGACAACTTGAATAATTTTCAATGCATTTCCAATAATAATATTCGATGAGGACCGAAATACCATCCGAAAATATTCCGAAAAGAACTTATTGCGTGATATCTTGCTGTTGATGATAATAAAAAACAAGGCATCAGAACAGTCGGAGCGTTTGCTGCGACTTAGCCCCGTACAACCCGTAATCCTATTTCGTTCGCAACCATAATACGTCCGTAGCTCTAATAAGCCCGGAACCCTAATACGTCTACAACCCTCTAATACGTCTGTTACCAAAATGCAAGTCAGGTTGGGCATTGTCAAATTTACTGAAACTGTTCATTTTTAAAATTGCGCATAGCGCAATTACGAAAGCCCGTACGAAGTACCTTTCAAATAAAACCAACAATTTACTACATTATTTTAGAAACCCAAATTTTTTTGCCAACTTTCCATTGGGTATTCAATTACCTCTCAAATGAAACAAAAACTAGCAAAATCGGTTGAGATTTACTCGATTTATGTGCAAAGAGCATTTAGGGCCGAGTAGCGGCCTTAGTGCAAGGGCCCAAATTTGAAACTTTTTTTGCCATCATTCTATTCGGCATTCAATTATCTCTCCAATAAAACAAAAACTAGCAAAATCGAATGAGATTTACTCGATTTATGTGCAAAAAACACTTAGGGCCGAGTAGCGGCCTTAGTCCAAGGGCCCAAATTTGAAACTTTTTTCGCCACGTTGTTTTCGGTATTCAATTACCTTCCATAAAAAACTAAATCTAGCAAAATCGGATGAGATTTACTCGATTTATGTGCAAAAAACACTTAGGGCCGAGTAGCGGCCTTAGTCCAAGGGCCCAAATTTGAAACTTTTTTTGCCATCATTCTATTCGGCATTCAATTATCTCTCAAATAAAACAAAAACTAGCAAAATCGAATGAGATTTACTCGATTTATGTGCAAAAAACACTTAGGGCCGAGTAGCGGCCTTAGTCCAAGGGCCCAAATTTGAAACTTTTTTCGCCACGTTGTTTTCGGTATTCAATTACCTTCCATAAAAAACTAAATCTAGCAAAATCGGATGAGATTTACTCGATTTATGTGCAAAAAACACTTAGGGCCGAGTAGCGGCCTTAGTCCAAGGGCCCAAATTTGAAACTTTTTTCGCCACGTTGTTTTCGGTATTCAATTACCTTCCATAAAAAACTAAATCTAGCAAAATCGGATGAGATTTACTCGATTTATGTGCAAAAAACACTTAGGGCCGAGTAGCGGCCTTAGTCCAAGGGCCCAAATTTGAAACTTTTTTTGCCATCATTCTATTCGGCATTCAATTATCTCTCAAATAAAACAAAAACTAGCAAAATCGAATGAGATTTACTCGATTTATGTGCAAAAAACACTTAGGGCCGAGTAGCGGCCTTAGTCCAAGGGCCCTAATTTGAAACTTTTTTCGTCACGTTCTTTTCGGTATTCAATTACCTTCCATAAAAAACTAAAACTAGCAAAATCGGATGAGATTTACTCGATTTATGTGCAAAAAACACTTAGGGCCGAGTAACGACCTTTGAGCCCTCCCAACAAGCCCACGTTGCATCTTACCCAAAAACAATGTTTAGCAACTTTGTTCTACTCGTCAATACCTTTCATTTGATATATCACAAGCAACTATTGCGTGCGTATTTCGGTAGATATCGTCGAAAGACTGAAAAACACCTATAGGGCCCTAGCTCTGGAGGGGCCGACCCTACCATGCCCATTTTCGAACTTGACCTTACTTTTGTCGATACCAATCGGGGAAAAAAAGAATTTTGAAAAAAGGTTGTGATTTACTCAAGCTAGAGGGGTCACGGACGGACGGACGGACGGACGGACGGACGGACGGACATTTTTTTTATTGCGGATTCGTCATCTATGAACATAACCAAAAGCTTTGCCCTTACTGTCTGCTTCCAATTCGACGTGTTACAAATGGCATATTAATCTTATAAGCCCCCAGTACTTCGTACGGGGCTAAAAAGTTTCAACGAGTTTGATATTTACGGCTAGAGCGAAGCGAGGGCAGTTATTCACAAGAGTTGCATACATAATTCAATGAATAACATTCATGAGCAGTATACTGAGAAAATCAGTCAGTCAATGGACTCGGTCCACCCAAAAAGTGGGGCCTAGTAAATTAAAATTGAAGTCAATTCCAAGAAGAAATGGAAATGGTACTTCTTGTGTGAAATTTACCAATCGAGGCGTAGCCGACCTGAAAATTGGCTGGTTTGGTTATGTGATTTTTATGACACCAATTCACCGTTTGATTTTTTTTATTTCTTCAGAGCATTGTGTCAGTTATCAGATTTTTTTTCTTCTTTTCAATGACTTAATCGAACTCTTGTATGTGAATTAAATCAAAATATTGATAAAAATCACGTTAGAAATAATATTTAAACCGTTAATACACCACACCCATATATATAAATTTTATAAATGTTTACACACATAAATGAGCAAATAAACAAAGTGTGTGTTGTATAGTATATTAAACAATGCAAACAATAAAGCCGTTTGATCCGTCCCTCATCTCATTTCAGCTTATAGCACAAAATATTTTATTAATGATTTGAACATGAATATTTCCCAAACAATACGCAATTAAACTTTGATTTTTGTTTTTGTTCAATAATTTTTTTTTGTTATATCGAAATTTAATATAATAATAATACCAAGCTTGTGTATGATATCCCATACGAAAGGAAGATATTGTGTGGGTGATTTCACGGGAAAAAATTACAATTAAAAAAACGAATTTGAATGCTCAGAGTCAAAATTCAAATAAATTATTTTCGAATTCATAGGTTTTTTTTTGTAAAAGGAGCATAAATACGTATAACAAGATTTATATTGAACAGTATGCCGGCCCGGTATATGTATATAATGCAATCGTAAAATAATAATAAAAAAATCGACTTATAACGGCGGTGTTATTGCTTTTCCATTCTGTCTATTCGAAATTTATTTATTGACTTTTTTTTTGTTGCGAATCGACCAAACCCATTTATAACAAAGAGTTATTAGTCGTTTAAAATTATTTAATTTCGTTGACGAATCCGAAACCCCTACTGATTTTGTTTTCTTCCTACTGTATAAAATAATTCTTTTTTTGATCGATAATATTAGTTATTCTCATCCGATAAAACTTATCTGGTTATAATTTTGTGCTCATGACATCAGGGACATACTGGAAAGTTGGGTGCAGAATGATAAGTTCAAAGATCTCAATATATTATATACAAAAAAAAACTAAGAGCGCTACAGCACGAAAGAATTCAAAGCCGTGCTAGGAAATAAAGACATTACCATCGTGCGTTATGTGCCTCAATAGAATGTCAATTAAACTAACACTTTTTCTTCTCTCTATCTGTCTCTTTCTTTCGTCTTCATCCCATTCAGTACTTTAGCTTTCTATCTATAGTTTCCACAGTTTCCCTGATATTCAAACTCCAAGTCAAACTACATTCATTATGAAAAAAGAGGAACGAAATTTCAGTAAAGCTGGAACACGTCTTTGTTTCCGCATATAAATTGGTATAATATTAATTTTGTAGATGGTCATAAAAGACACCTTGTGCATTTAATTTAAACTCAACTTGTTCAATATATATGTTAAACGTAATCAATTTTTACCCGCGTCTACACCATACAGCTTAATGTCATGTTAGATAAATGAGTGTTCTATATAAAATAGATATAATAACGTGAATAACTAAGAGCTAGAGGGAATTTATGTGTGCCGATTGTTTGATATAGAAGAAGTCGTTAGATGTCCTTCTGATGGAAAAATAAAAAATAAAAAAAATATTCAAATTAATTCAATTTTGTTTTGACTGGAATGAGAGACGAATATTCCACAGGATTTTCATTGCTTTATAAGCGAACAGGATAGGAATTAGAAAACACAGCTTCGAGTTCAATTTTCAATTCAATTTTAATTTTTATTGAAAAAACGTCATAATTGGATCTATATGGTTTTACTCTTCATAACGAACACAGATTTCTGTTAAGGGCATAGTTTTGTATGACCAGTTACCTCAGATCAAATTTGTAACACTTTGAGGCAATAAAGAAAGGACCAGTCTAATGCCTGAAACTACGATTTTTTTCTTGAAACTAGAGTTTTCAGTCTTAAAAATTGTAACGCAACAGACCGTTATTGGCGGAATCTGCCCTTAAGTACATTGTCGAATATCATTTAACACATTCTTACTTAAGGTTGAAATTTAATTGAAAAAATTACAAGAACACTTTAAACTTATATACTTATATAGTGTCGGTACTACTTCTTTTTATGCTTTTCTACCTACCCCCATACAGTCCAATGTTATGATGCTGCTTTTTTATATTTTTAATGTTAATTTTACTGTCGTAATCCTTCTCTCGTTGTTGAGGCTCTATTTGTTTATTACGCTAGTAATTTGTAATTCTTATTTTTTTTGTAATTTGTCAATCTGCTGTTATGAAAAATCTATGAACATTTGTATAAGGACCTACCTTGTTGTTCTGATGAATAAACGAAATTAAATTAAATTATATAATGAACAACGTTCATCGAATATATCAGCAGTCCAGCAGTATTATTATTGGAGGGTCTATGAAGTCTTTCGTTCTAACAAAAAAGCACCACCTTTTACTTCATTTGTTTTATCACACATTTTGGTAGATAAATATGCTCGCACTAGTCGACGCTTTTCGTTTATGTGTCGTCGATGTCGATAACAGATGATGTCCGTATTAGAATCTTTTTTGGTAGTTGACTTAAGCATATAAAAAGTTAGTTTGTCGGTTTTCACAGAAGACATTGCATATTCGGATATGTTGACAGCTTGTAAATAGTTCAAAGCAAGAAAGACAGAAAGGCACAAAAGTATATAATAGAGCTTGATAAATCGACAGAATTCAAAGCTGATTAGTTTCTACAGAGGAGTTCTAGGAGTTAACTCGGAATAATAAATTTTATGTCATATTTATAAACCCGTTGGTCCATTTACTATTTTAAAAAGAATATTCTTGTTAGGAAACTGCATAGGCATTCCTACGACTATTTTGTATTAAAAATGAAACGTTGTTAGATTTCCTTTGATGAAAATAAGCTTCTGATGCAGCGAGAAAGCCAATTATAAATTTTTATTAAAGTGAGTACGTACCTAAGCACAAGCCGAAAAAAAAGATTTCTTTTTTTTTCGAAAATCGTTTTTATGTATCATTTATGTATGCGAAACAACGAATGTTTTTTTTATTATTAATGAGAAATGTCCAAAGCGTTTTACTGGAGTTAAAAAAAATGAAGAAACAAAAAAGGAAGAAAGTTATTTAACATTTTTTTCCTCTGATTTCATATATAATTTGAAAAACCATCACTTGTTAAGCGATGACGATGTTTTTGGCGAGGTCTTTGCATAAAACATAAACAAACAAATGAGTTTCATTTATATATGAAAAAAATATATATCCGAGTCTTTACAGACGTTAAACGGGAATGAGGATGAGAAATGTATATTACTGTGATGGACGTCAACATCGTTATCTACTTACATTTAATATGTGCTATGGTAATATATGTTTTTATTCCGCTTTGGTTATTTTAAGCAGGATTCAACTAAACCAATTCGATGGACAATGCATTTTTGATGTGCCCCCTATTGTACTTTTATACATGTTAAAATTTAAATTAACCCACTATATGCTAATGAAAACAATTTAAAAAAAATAATATAAAAAAACTTGAAGCTAAAATAAATGGCGTTTGTTCGCATTATGAAATTTTAATAAAAAATGCAACAGAACGAACATGCTGTTTCGAATGCAATTTATGATACAAAATTCAATATTTCTGTAATATTTTTTTCACATTTTTTTTTCTGGACTTTAGTTAGGCTGCTTTTTTTATAACCAGAATTCATTTAAATATTAAATTTGCAATTTTATGTCGTCGCACTTTTCAAAATATTCACATTTGTATTATGGATTTAATCCCTGTTAACAACAACCACCCTATGCAATTCAGGTTGAAGTAGAAAAAATTCCATCACGATTGTGTGCAGCAGAAACGGGGTGCAAAATTAAAACCAATTTAAGCGTATCCGTCTGTACATCATTGCATCACGATTGTAATTGAAAAACTACTTGACATGGAAATGCGAATTCACAGGTTAAATTTAGAGGTAATTGACAGGCTTACCATTGTTTTTTTTTGCTTTGCTGTGCTGCCTACGCTCACTCGATGCTTTCAAGTGTTCCACATATTTCCATTATTTTATTCGATCAAAGCATGAAAATAATTGAGATATATTTTATTGGAATATTTGGTGTGCTTAATTTATGTACATGGATCGTTAGTTACTATCACATTTTGCTTGAAGTACCAATACCGTTTTTTAATAAATTTTAAAACAGACATTTTTTACCAAATGGATGGTTTATTGGTTCACAAAAAGTATCACGATTAACGACTATTGTCGTAACTTTTTACTCGCTGTGCCACAATGTGTTTCACATGCTACTTGCGTCGAAAACCGTACTTTTGACGTTTCAAGCACTACTTTCGATACCCTCAGCATGTAAAATTCATTTATACAACCGAGTGATAAATGCCTTTTTAGGCACTAGATGTGTGGATTGTCACTCGAGACCGCAGCGTACACAGCGTTTGCCTAAAAATTCATTTATCCACCGAGTTGTATGCAACGTTTTTCGCAATAAAGGCAACGGAAGGTCCTACTTTTCGTCACTTGTTACGAAAAATACTATTACATGCTTTTGTTTTCACTAGGGTCGAAAGTGGCTTAGGGAAAACAAGAACTTTGGATTAGGTTTTAAAAGCATGTAATTGTTATTTATATAACAAGGGATAAAAAGTTGAAAAGTAGAGTTTACGTGTGAATAATGCTTTTGAAACCTAAACCAACAAAATTCACACGAAAACTCTACTTTTAAACTTTTTATCCCTTGTTATGTAAATAACTATAAACTCGGGATAAAAATGACGCCCTCAGCATGTAATAGTTATTTACATGCATTTGTTTTCCCTATGGTCGAAAGTAGCTTTTTACACATCTTGCAAAAACTAGGCCCCACCACTTGGGTGGGTCATTTCCCTTGACTGACTGTCAATTCCAGTCCCAGTTGTCTTACCATTTTTAAAAAAGCTGGTGTTTTTAAGAACACAAAATTATAGTCAGATGAAAAAGCTAAACAAGAATTGTCTATTTGCTACATCATTAATTGAGTATCCCTTTTATTTTCACTGGGCGTTTAGAAAACTCAAAATTAATTTAATTTTCTCAGTAGCTGCGTGAATCGAAGGTTCAGCGAGCGATGTTTTACATCCAATAAATATGAGTACTTAAAAACGCTTTTAAAATGGCATATTTCTTGCCTACCTACAAATAATACAAATAAACAATATTTACAACGATTGAATATTGTCTCCTAAAAAGTGCAATGAGGCAATGAGTGAAAGGTCCAGCGAGGTACATTTAACACCCAATATGAGTCTCCGATATAGTCTACAAAAAGCGCTGAAAAGGTGGCGTATTTCCTGCCTACCTCTTGAAAAAATATAACTCGTGTGAATTACGGCCCTCGCTTCGCTCTGGCCGCAAAGTTCACACTCGTTCAAACATGTTAGGAACGAAAAAAATTCTTTTTAGAATACGGATTTCACGCAAAAATTGTCGTATATCCCAGATTACTAGTCCAATTAAATTCCAATGTTCGAGTTTAACCACATGAATTACGCTACTGGACGAAATTGATTTTTGAAGCCTCTGAGAATTACTCGAGCTATCGGTTTCTCAAGCAAGCAAGAAAAAACTCTTTTGATAAGTACTTCTTAATTGTTTCTGGAAATCCGTTGCAAAAATGTCGTGGTATAACAAGTTATGTTTACAATTACTCCAAACTCACTACTCCAATATCATTCTCTGTCAATTAAAACAAAAAATTTGAAAATCGGGTAAAAATTACTCAAATTATCGCGTGGTAACAAGAGAAAGCGTCTGTGTAGAATTTCTCCCATCTCGTTGTTCGAACATTATCCATCTGCAAACTCAGCCTCAATACTTTCAATCTTCGTCGATTAAGACAAAATCTTTGAAAATCGGATAAGAATTATGGAAGTTATCGCGGTAACAAGTAAAAAAATCTCTTGAGAATTACTCCCATCTCATTCCTCCAACATTGCCCATCTACGAACTTAACCTCATGATTTTCATTCTCCGTCGATTAAAACCAAAATTTTGAAAATCGGTAAAGAATTACTCGAGTTATCGAGTCCACAAGGAAAAGCGTCTGTGTAGAATTTCTCCCATCTTGTTGTTCTAACATTATCCATCTGCAAACTCAACCTCAAGAATTTCAATCTTCGTCGAATAACACAAAAAATTTGAAAATCTGATAAGAATTAGGGAAGTTATCGCGGTAACAAGGAATAAAATTCTCTTGAGAATTACTCCCATCTCATTACTCCAACATTGCCCATCTACGAACTTAACCTCATGATTTTCATTATCCGTCGATTAAAACCAAAATTTTGCAAATCGGTAAAGAATTACTCGAGTTATCGAGTCCACAAGTGTACGGACGTTTTCTGTATTTAACGTTTTTTGCCAATGTAGAACATTTTCAAAATATCAAAGTGAACTTAGCGTTACGGACATTTAAGGGTATTTTCTTTCATAAGACCCTGACTTTCAGTCAAGGGAACAAGAAAATGTGTTTAACTTTCAAAAACATGTAATAGTATTTTATTGCCTGCCCCATGCGAAAATTGACTATTACACGGCTGTTTACCCCCTGCGAAAGTGATCCATTACACTAGGGATATTTGGGGTTTATTTCAAGTTGACAGTTCTTTCAAGTAAAATTTGCCTTGCTTTCATTTTATCTTTTTTGTTGAATGAATCGATCGATCGAAAAAGAATATAAGAAGTGTCGGTAACATAAAAAAAATTTGGTAAAAATATTGATCGATGAACAAAGTTATTTGAGAAAAACTTGTTGCGCAAGTAATCTGGTTACAACACACTTTTAGAAGAATTCGCAACACAGAATTGTCGGCCATATTTATTGTAACAATAATTTTGATGTTCCGAAGTAACATTTTATGGCCACACATTTCGTTGTATTTTTCACTTGTAACACTAAATGCTTTTGCTTATAGTACAAACACTACACTTTGTTGCACATTTTTTTGAAAACATTAAAAAGGACTAACAAAATAATTGCACAAACAATGCGTCTTCATCGATACTAACTGCGAAAAACTATTCAATGTCAACAACGCAATTGTAACCACTGTTGCGACAATACTAATGTAACACGAGTGCTGTTTTCGGGATCAATTTTTTAGGAGACGTGTAGCGTGTGAGCCGATTTCTTCAGTACAATTTCTGCAGAACAGCCGTGTAATAGTCAATTTTCGCATGAGCAGGCAATAAACCAGAATACGTTGGATGCTGCGACGTAATTCATTGCTTTCGGACACAATTTTGTAGAACTCGCAAACTCACTCGTGTTTTTGAGCAACAAGCTTATGTAACTGTTTTATCTACAAGTGTAGTTGCATACCTCGCCTTCGGCTCGGATATGCAAACTCTACACTTACCTCGAAAACAGTTACCGAAGCTTGTTGCTCAAAAACTTACTCGTGAGTTTGCTCGTATCACAAAATTGTGTCCTTGTGTAATGAATTACTTTCGCAGCATCCAACGTAATCTACTATTACATAACAGGGGATATTATCTGTTTCGTCTGTGACGCTATTTTTTAACGATCCCAAAAGATGTAAGAAATCTAATCTAAAAAAAATCACAGTGGAAAATAATAATTTTCTTTTGTTACTGGATCGAGCATGAACTTTTATAACTTAAATGAATTAATGGATTGCTAACCAATACTTCATACACCGGTATGGCGTATTCTCTTCCATTGAAAGGCACATACAGACATCGGTTCAAACGACTTACTTTTCCAGGAGTTAAACTTCCCAGAAAGTGTGCTCTGCCAACAAGAAGGGTGTCACCAGACCTACAATATCCTGCTGGAATAGCTCCATTTGGAACTAAACCATGGCTCGCTGAAATCCATCGTAGTCCATATCCACATAATATCTGAAGGAATGTTAAACAAAGATAACGGTTGACTTTATAAAAATCAATATTGCGCTAACTTCAAAGTAATTTCCAACATAATGTTCTGTTCCGTTATAACTAATATAAGCCGCTGCCTTAGCAGGAATTATTTTACAAGGTATTTGGTCTCCTTGAAAGTAAGTGCGACCAACGAAAATTCTACTCCCGTCACTGTCATAGCCAGCAAGAACAGCATTTAATGGAATGGGTGCGTGGATAGTGGTAGGAACCCATGAATAATCTGTTAGTCGTTGAATGTTATTAGTTAGTCTAACCTATTGATATTCACAAAGAAATCACTCACTCATTTGGAAAATTAAAAACTTTTTTTCGAAGTAAGAAAAAAGAGCAACAACGAATTCTGTACACAACATGTAAATGACTAAGTTGTTGTGATCTGACTGGTATTTTTGTATAATGTTATCAGTTGTTGCTATACGTACGATAAGGTAAATCCATTTTCAGGCCCGTAGTTTTGCTTCAGCAACCAACGCGATAATTTATCATTCAAGTTTAGTTATTGCTTTTTGTTTTCGTATCCGCAGATAGGCTTTTTTTGTTCTCTTTAACGGTGGGTGTAGGTGTCAATGTTCGATATTCCTTTTATCATTTATTTTATTCACACGAACAAATTTTTGCATTTTTCAATAAGTCATTGAGAGGTACGAAAGGACGGGTAAAAAAAGACGAAAATGCTAAATTACTATTTTGCATCATCGGCTGATCTTATTTTTTTAAAGTCTCGCTGTAAGCGTTATACTGGCGCCTATCGTGATAATATAGAATAGTGATAAGAGCGATCTTCATTGTAGCTGAAGGCGTGGGCGACGTGTTAAGTCCATCGTTGTATAATTATTAGATCTACTTCTTCTACTGTTTATAATATCTTTCAATGTTTTTTTTTATTAAAAGAAACGAAGTAAAAGATTTTACCGGTTGATCTCTAGATTATATTGCGAAACACTTGCCTTTTGCGGAAGATTATAATGATTTTGTACCTAATCCAAACTGCTGTATACACAACACATTATATTCGCTTACACACCCATTCTTTTTGCGTCTAGGTCTAGGTATACGTACAAAACATACGAAGAAATTATGATCCCTGAGGGAATAATATAATACAAAACTTTAAGTAAACACTCTATTTTGAGCAAATTATGGCAATAAATACAATTTATTTTAACTATACTGAACTCTCACGAATTTTCTTCTCTAAAGTACATTTTTATTAGATTTGAAAAATTAGTAAATTAATAACAATAAAGAATAAAGAATCAAATTAAAATTTATTGGAAAATGTTCCGAAACTTTTTCAATAACCCGACGAATTTCGGTCGGTATAATATTTCGAATGCAAATGAGAAAAAACTCGTAAACCACAAATCACAAATAAACATGTAATTAATACAATATAATAGCCAAACTTTTTCTTGTACTTCAAAAATAATTATTCGAACTAATAGCCAAAGTTTTCTAAGACTTTTTAGAACATTACATTTCAACTAATACACCACATGGGTATCTCACCTCTCTATCACAGTTCGTTTCTATCGCTCCTGTTTGGTATCCTCTATGAAAAAAAAAATTACATCATTTCACATTCAAGTAATTCAAGAGAAAGTTAATTTCCGCTCGGTGAATATAAATGTCTTTTTATTTTATTTTCAGAGATTGAAAACGATAAAAGTCATTTAATTTATATTCTTGCCGAATTCGAGAAATGACTCGCACATACTATAAAAGTTTTAAGCATGAAAATTGTTTGAAAATCAAATATATAAAATATTTAAATCTTTGCCGTGAAGAAGAGATTAATTTTCGTTGTGGTTGTTGTCGTTGAATTTATAAGATGAAAATAATGAATGAGAGTTTTAGCATTTTAGCATCAATTGCCCCCTAGAATTATAATTCAATTGCGATAGAACATCACACATCACACACGATGATTATGTCATTGCAAAATTTGTTGTAAAATTTTTTCCGCCTTGTGAATAGATTGAATTTGGCACACATTGTCGTAATTTAATGTTGATAATTAAATAAAATTTGGCGTTAAAAGCTTTCCGTAACTGGATTATAAATTGGCATAAATTTGAAATTCATAACAGGACTTTCAACAACTTTCTGTGGGTATTAGTAAACATCTATACGGTGTCGCTACAGCCACGATCGGTGTACCGTATTTTCAAAGATCTAATCGTAGAAACTAGAAATCTTTAGGGAGTGATGATAAAACGCATAGAGACGCGCCGTGACACTTACCGTACTTACATTTAACATTTTACATTTACCGGACGTTGTGGGCTGAATTGGCGACTGAATAAGTTGAGACTTTCTGAAACTACTGTAATCCTGCAAAGTAGAAGAAGAAACGGGCACACATTTAATATGTGAGACTATGAGACCTTTCTTTCAGAAATTGCTGACGTTCTAGGCAGGTTCATAGGGGCAGCATGAAGGCTGGCGTGATTTACATGATGACCGGGAATGGAACAAAGGATCAACAGATCTGTGTTTGTGTTTGTTGACCTTTATTGATCGTCCTAACGTGATAAATATTTACATATAAAATTGAAGAAAACCATATTCGTCTTGGCCAAATTATACTAATTCTATAGAACAGAAATATTCGAAATATTCTAATATTCGAGTAGGTACCACTTTGTTTCAGTCCGAAAAATTCCAAAGAATAAATTTACTCTTTCTGTCTTGCATCCATATGTTGACTCATTTGTTTTTCGAATATGCTATTGGCACCGGGTGCCAATAGTCTCTTTATAATACTGTGGCTAATGGCACCGGGTGCCAATAGTCTCTTTATTATACTGTGGCTAATGGCACTAGGTGACAATAGTCTCTTTATTATACTAATGCTAATCGCACCCGGTGCCATTAGCCACAGTATAATAAAGAGACTATTGGCACCCGGAAAAATTAAAATTTGAATGAAAGATCCGGATATTTTGAAAATAAAACTTATTTTGTACACAATACTAGGGAATCCATCTTTTTACGAAATGTAACGTAAAGGTTCGATCTTAGGGAATTCGTCCTTTTACGAATTTTAACGTAAATACGGATTGTTCGATTCTAAGGATTTCATCCTTTTACGAAATGTAACGTAAAGGTAGTTTGCTCGACCTTAGGGAATTCGACCTTTTACAAAATTTAACGTAAAGGCGGATTGTTCGATCCTAGAGAAATAATCCTTTAATGTAACGTAAAGGTAGTTTGTTTGACCTTAGGGAACTCGTCCTTTTACGAAATATAACGTAAAGACGGGTTGTTCGATACTAGTGAATTATTCCTTTTACGAAATAGAATACTAGGGAATTCATCTTCCTACGAAATTGAACTTTAAGGCGGATTGTTCGATCCTAGAGAATTAATCCATTTACGAAATGTAACGTTAAGGTAGTTTGTTCGATCTTAGGGAATTCATCCTATCGAGAAAGGCGGATTGTTCGATACCTTTATGTTACATTTCTTAAAAGGACGAATTCCCTATGATCTAACAAAACGGCTTAACGTTTCATTTTGTAGAAGGATGAATTCCCTAGTAATCTACAAAACACATTCACGTTATATTTCGTAAAAGGACGAATTCCCTACGATCGAACAAACTACTTTTACGTTACATTTCGTAAAACGATGAATTTCTCAGGATCGAACAAACCGTCATTACGGTACATTTCAAAATATCCGGATTCTGTTTTTACAATTACTAAAAGTTTCCTATCTGCAGTACACCAGCTAAATATCGCCAGCTGGTGTACAAACAAAAACACTTTCTATTGTAAACAATTCAAAGACAACTTACACACAGTGCATTTCTACGTTAACGTCATCTATGCGCGCACATAACACGTATGAATTAAATAAACACATTGTTAAGAATGTGTTTTGATTGATTATCATACAATAAGTGTGTGTTAGTAGATCCAGCTGGTGATATTCAGCTGGTGTTCATTCTGCACATACGAAACTTTTAACAATTGTATAATCCGGATTTTTTATTAAAATTAAAATTTTTCCGGGTGCCAATAGTCTCTGTGGCTAATGGCACCGGGTTCGATTAGCATTAGTATAATAAAGAGACTATTGGCACCTGGTGCGATTAGCATTAGTATAATAGAGAGACTATTGGCACCTGGTGCCATTAGCCACAGTATAATAAAGAGACTATTGGCACCCGGTGCCAATAGTCTCTTCCTTTGTTTTTCATGTTTTGAACCGATGCTCATACTAACTTCACTAATAAATACTAAGAAATACTTACTAAGGCATCAGATTACTTCATTCAAGTAGCTGTCTCCGTATACTCTAGTCGTAGTAATAGAGTCAACCTATTTAACCTTTCACAGTAGACATGCAAAACATGAATCTTTTACTTCTTTTGATCTAAGTATTTTCCACATATTGGTCACAATCTTTTACGTCATTAGTCTTAACATAGATTATTCCATATACAGCCACTGTAGCCAGAGCCCATCGCTTGTTTTCTCGTCATTTTCGATAACAGATGACACAGCAGTAAAATCCAAGTTAACTGTTTGCGAAACAGGAAATATTTTTTACCATGTTTCTTTCCATTTGTACCAGACAACAATATTGCAATGACTAAGTAGAGATAATGATGGCGGTGAGGGTGTAGTTGTACTTTGAAATATTTTCGTGACTGAAAAGAAAATTCTTTTCTCCATTTCTTTAATTATCTATGCAGAAAACTTTAAAACTTTTGACAGTATTTATTTTGCCCTTTATATGTTCGCTCTTTTTGCTTTCGTTTTCAACGTGAATGAATCGGTGAAGTGTTAGAGGTTGAATGCGAGGTTGCAGGCATGTGAACAAGGTCACTTAACTTTCTCTCCGAGGTGAAGTGTGAATGGGGGGATGGAAAATGTTTTTTTTTTGAAACAACACGCTCGTTTACTATTCATTAAACAATTTATTATTATCCATAATATGTCTAGTTAGTGTGTAGTTAATGATAAGTATTTTCTTTATAATAATCTAAGCAATTATATATTTACATCAGTTCAAAATATCACAGAAAGTATCAAAAAAACAGGTTCATTACTACCAAATTAGTATTTTCTTTTAGTACTATTTCCCATTGAGTCCGATGGAATGATTGCACGTTGCATAATCTTTTAATGTTTCATAATTATCAATAATTATATGTCATTTTAAGTTGCTATTTATTTATATAATATAATCAAAGGGGAGATTTTACATTGAATAAATTAATATACAATTCCTATCGCTAAAGAGTCAAATCACTCAATCGTTTATCCGAAATCATTTTAATTCTAAATCAACCGATTCCGGAAATTTCTTCATATAAAACTTCGCTCACTTTCGACGGGCTGCTAATGTTATCATCGGTGTTGGTGTAGTAATTTTCTATCGATACGGATGGAGGAAATGGTATTGGTTCTGTCGATGCTGGTGTATTCACATTTTTCAACCAGATCCACACTTGCGGATTTGCGTGGGCAGTAACTGGTAACTCTTCCGCTGGCCTCTGTTTCGGTTCTTGATTCTGTGTATCCGGTGAAGTGTTTAAATCCGTTCGACGACACCACCAGGGTATTAGTGGAGCTCCGGTCGAGGCTTTCAACCTGGAAAAATACAAAGAAAATGAAACATATGTAAGCGTCAGGTGGACTTATGAGTGACAGATTTTATAGGAGAAACACCGAAGAGATCAGACAAAAGTAACTAAAAGGTTAGCAATCTTCTCATCCCAACAGTTATACAGCACCCCTTTTCGGTAACAAATTTCTCTTGAGTCGAAATTGAAACAAGGCGATGAAAGCTAGAGTAAAATTTCTTGCCTTTATCGCAGTATCATAAAAAAATTAACCTAATCAAAGGGTTGATTGGATTCTTTTTCTTTTAAATCTCAAATGAGACCGAGTATCACTCCTTATAAGGCCACACACAGTTTGAATCCGAAGCATTATTCGCACACCAGGTTCCGTATTCCTGTTTCTATTACTGCGAAAATTGAGCTACCAATAAATGACAATATAAAATATAACGCCAGAGGTGTTTGTAAAATTAATATTGTCTTTCAAACATGAATCCTTTCCGCATGTATATACAGAGAATTGATTTTAAACTCAATTTGAATTCGAGCATACGAAAATAAAAGGGGAGAATTGTTATTCCAGCTAAGCAAAAAAAAAGAAGAAGAGTGTAGGTAGGTACCTAATATAAAAATAGAAAAAAAATATTTTTTATTCTTTACCGTCGTATCAACTGAGATCTTTTTTCTTAAGATGAAATATCAGCTTTGCACATAATCTAATTTCATCCTTTTTTTACCTTCTTTCATATGAAAATTCTTTTCACAAATCCGATACTGAAGGATAAATAACTCTGCCATGCGATGTTCAAAGTTCTTTCGTTGTTATTTACTTTTGTTATAATACAACATTTTCTAATATTTACTCGAATATTTCTAACGTAAATAATTCAATATTTTGTCGCTAAAGAAGAAAAAAATCGCACGAAAAATTTGATTAAATAAATAAAACTTGAGAAAAATTGAATTTCTTGTGTACCGGTTTATATGCACTGTACACAAAATACAAGAAAAAATAAAATAAACCTTTTGCTCATCACGGTTCTAATCTGTGGAAAATAGTTTGGATTCTCATAGAAAAGAGGATTTTACTGTTGACGGAGCTTTTAATGAAATTGAAAATTTAATTTAAGAAAAATCGTCGCAAAAATGTTTTCTTATATTCAAAAGCAGCGGTTCTAAACTCAAGGGGATGGATGATTAAATTTTTTTCCCACTCAGAAATTCGATTAAGCAGTAGCAGCAAAAGTGTTAAGAGCCACAAAAGAAATCAAATGAAAATACCTTTATACTGCATTCAGGAGATTTTAACACTTGAAGTTCGTATTACGGTTTTAAAACATTTTCATTCAAATGAAATCTCAACGACAAAATTAAATTAAATTAAATGGAAGTGCAGTGTACGTCGTAATTTCTGTAAAATAGCATTTGATATCGTGTGTGCACGATTCTCATTAATTAAAATAATTCCAAAAGATTGACAAGGGAAACTAGACTCTACGCGCAAATGTGTTTAACAATTTTAGTCGACCCGAAAGCTTTCCTATATACCAGCATAATAATCAAACAAAAGTAATATTTACCTCTTGCACCGCACCAAAGTTATCATTATTATTGCTCCGAGCAAAGCCGATATTACAGCAACAATAGCAATTGTGAACGCCCATCCCAGTTCACTTGCAGCTTCTGAAACACAAAATAATATCCCATTGTATTGTCGGCAAAATTCTTTCTTTTCTTTTTTGAAACATTAGCTATTGTTTCATTACAATCGTTAGATTGTTTTAAATGTAAATGAATTCATTCTTACCAATCGATCCATCCAATAGGAATGCATTTTTGTCCGGCACAGCCCATGAACAAAGGTCACATGTTGTTAGACCGTCGGACACAACGGTATCTTCCAAAAAATCCGGTCGCGGAGGTGGTGGTACAAATTTGCCATTCCACAGACCTGTTTCACTGGCATCGAATGCGAGAGGCGATCCAAATAACTCGTCTTCAAAATTCATCCAAAAGAATTCTGAATTCGTATCAACTGATTCGAGATCGTTGTTGGCCACCAAATTTGAAACATCTGAAAACATCGTCCTTACGATAAATCTGAAATTGGAAATGGAAATTGTTTGTTAGAAAATGATATAGAGAAAGTTTCGCATATATACGTAAGTATAGATCGCATAAAAGATCATCGAGACGATTGCGGTGTTCAGGTGAAAGTGAAAAATCTGATTGAGATTTTGCTACGCAGTTTTCTTGTCTACTACCAACAGTGTAATTTGAAAAAATAAACAAAATTTATGAGGTCCAAACTCGTCGATAAGATCACAATTTCTAACAATCTAACACTCAACTTATGAACATTATCCATGTCTTTTCCTGCATTGTTCAGGCCAATAAATAAGTAAGTTTGCATATTTCACAGAAATATTTCATGCAAAAAAAGTTGTTTCTCTAACTTCTTCATGGCATTCATGCAGAATTATTATAAAAATAGAATGTAAGAAGATAACAGCGATGGAATGCTTAGCGGTAAATTTGAACATATGACCTTCCACAAGTAACACACAATTTGAAATAGTATTTTTCTTGTCTGGCATACCGCTTTTAACCTTAATGGCTAAGACCGTACAGGAAAAAAGAACATAAATGGCAACAAAAAATCCATTTTTGCTCGCAATATCAATTTGTGATAAAACAATTCCAACTACACTCAATATCATCGAACACAGCCAAGAGTTGGCTGATCTGATTTTCCTAGTATAATTCAAAAGAAAGAAAAAAAAAAAGTTGAACGAAAAGGCATGAATAGACTTCACTGTAATGGACCTCCGGTATTTTTAGCACGACAATATTTATTATTTATTTATTTGCCGTTTCCGTTTTTATCGATTGATCTTTTCGACATTGGAAAGAGTATATAATCTTCGCGGGTCATTTTTTGCAGAATTATTGTTTACCGGTGAGTATAAAATAAAAATTACAAACATTTTTATATTCATTCCACTTCTGGTTATACCGATTACATCTACATGAATTCAACATGCTCATAATTTGAATAATTTCTATGAAAGATTGGGTGCTCACGTGTTATATTACTTATGTCGGGGTACCTATTACACGTATTAATAAAGTGAATTCCGAGATATGTAAGACTTAAATCACTGTAAAGTACCTACACGAACGAAAAGTCAATTATTTATACAAAATTCTATGCAATAAAAAAGTGAAATTTCCTCCTGATCTAACTAGTCTATCGGCACTTCCCACATGGTAAATCACAAACCAAACGATTCGCAGTACGAAATGTGTAGTCTAATCCTTTTAATCCATTTTCTAGTAAATGTTGGCTACACCCATTTCTAACCTTTCGTTGGGTATATGTGCGTGCGTACAATTAATATGTTTTCATGCTGCTGAACTACAGAATCGTAACTAAAAATATATTCTTGGTGCAACTCATTCACAATTTCTCATTTCCTCAGCTCGAATGTACACCCGTAGAGTATTGACCTAGTAGTTAACACTCAGGGTAACTGATAGCCTGACTACCAAATCAAAATTTGTAAAGTTCTTTCCTGTCGTTTTGACTGACTTACACATTAACAATGTTGTAACCAAGTGAGCAAACAAGGACGCTGATTATACTTAATTATGAATTACGGTTTGCTGCCTCAACATTGTGGCTCGGATAATTTTCGTATAAATGTGATACACGCATAAACATTGCTGAATACACATGCGAAATTAAGGGAAACGAAAGTGAGTGGTGGTGCTTAGAATAATTTTCTCCATAGAAATGTCGATAAATCGACACAACCAGATGCACGAAGTTCAATGATTTGGTTGTGATTGTGAAGTATTCGTTCTGGAATGGATTGTATTATATACATTAGTTTGACATTTTCTTCAAACGAAGTGTGACAATTTAGGTCGGCAGATGGCAATTTTGCTATTGTGTGGATACGTAAAGCGATGTACGGAGAACTATTTTCTGAGAGATGTTTTACACCTTTGTTTGGCACCATTGCCTTCATACATTTTAGCTTTTTTTTATTACTTTCTTCGTCTTAATTGGACTCTGAAAATGTGAATGACTTACTATAAATCACTCTGGAGTTGGTACTCATCATCATCATCATGCATTCTTTGCTGTTTGTTTTCCCACAACATTAATTATGACCATTGGAGATGGCAAGCGCCAATCAAAACTACTCTCCACGCAATAAAGTAATTAACAATAATTTCAACAAAACATAAAGTCTTAATTATTTTCTCGGATGAAATCGCACTTTTCGACCTGCAGCTAGTTCTTTTTTTCTGTCTTCTTCTTCTTCTTCTCTGCAGCATCAATAAAATGCAAGTATAATAAGCTTACGCTTGCATAATGTAAAAAGAGGCATTTTATAAATTCATACCACTAACTTCGTACAATTTACAATGTTCATATTTCCAGCGAGTGCATGTTTAGATGTTATTCTTCGGACAATTATTTTAAATGGGTGCTTCATGCAAACAGACGCACATTTTCAATAAATATAACGTTATTCACCATTTTCGCTAAATTTATGTTTATTATTTTAATAAAATATTGGCAACGGTGCATTTTACAATTTTCCGCATACCAAAATCAAAAATGGCATTTTGTATATTAACGATTTTGCTACACGTTGGATAACTATACCTTCAACGAAAACAAAATCAATATTCTGTGTTCCATAGTAATCAGACAAAATATAATTCTTATAAAAGGTAAAGTAAGTCTCTCTTTTTCAAATATGTTCGCATATAATCAGTAAAACCGAAGATTCCACACACCATTCTCTATCTAGTATTCTACATAAAAATAATATTGCATCTTTGTGGGTAACATCTAGGCTCTTTTAATTGGATGTATCAGCTAATGCGTTTGACCATTATAATTGTACGAGCTATTGTGTGTTTTTGTATAATATTACAATGCATTTTGCTGCATCGGTTGCATTGTTAAAAGGCAAGAAAATCATTTTTTTTTCTCTCTTTTTCGTTGTTTTATCGTAGTTCATATGGGATAAGATGATGATAATGTAAGAAAGGAAAGTCAAGAAAAAAAAATCATTTTATTGATATATGCGTGGTGGAAGAAAAATGTTCCTTTATGTTCAATGTATAATAACATATGAAATGAATAGAACATAAATGTGTACAGGCGTTAAAAATTCTTTTAACAGCCATCGTTTCTTTAAAGTTTAGAAAATGGTTCATATAAAAAAGGTAAATGTACTCATTGTGCCGACCGATGACAATACGTTACTTGGGTGCACCGTATACACATAATAATATACACGTATATATACGTATGATATTGACTTTACCATCGATACCATAAAAGTGTAACCAATGCAATTATATCTTTTTGTTTGCGTAGTTTGCAATACTTTTGTTGAATGCGCTTAGTGAGTTTTGTATTTAAACGTTGTACAGGATAATCCGCAAAATAACTTAAGGACAATCGGAGAATTTCTGGCAGAACATTATATATACGCACAACAATGCACCGAAACGAATAGCATACGTTTGTCGACTTTTTCTGTTAAACATTTGCTTGATTTCTATTCTAGGAAGGTAGCAAAAATGTATAAATTACAATAAAAGTCGTCAGGCAATCTATTATACACGTCAGAGTAACGAAAGTCGGTAGACATTTATCTGTCTGTGGTAATCATAAGAAGACAGTTATGATGAAAAAGGCACAGTCGTTGTTAAGTCCATGAAAGATGATCAAAAATTTATGCAAAAGATAAAACAAATTATGTGCATAGCGGAAAAAATAAACTTTCGTGCTAGCCAGCGTGTTACTTTATTATATCCTTTATAACACTTTAAGAAATTGACGAACAAAGAATAAGAAAGACATGATGGATATATTCTCGGTTGTATGCAACTATGAAATGAGTGAATGAGCAAAATTCCCAGTTCAGGGATTTGTCTTTATTCGAAATGAAAAATTTACCATCATTCCAACCAGACAAATTAACAAAACGAATTCTTGGAAAATAATGAGTCAGTAGAAATCTAATAATTCCAAGTATACTAATTACTGAACTTCTTCATGTTGCATCTTTTGCTTATAGCGATCGAGTTATTTTATGTTCGTCGTTTTACTATAATTTGTTTCACCCGTTAATCATTTGAACCAGTTTTACCACACAATTGGAAAACTAACTGATAAAGTGATTTATGATTACGATGTAATTATGCCATTCGAAGTTAATAATTTTTCTAAATTACTTAATTCCGTCAGAATGCATTCATTTATAAGACTCGTAAAATCTTCGCTGATTAATTTCATTTCTACAACATTTTCTTCATATTTCTTTAATAATTTGACGTTATTACCAACATTAACAAATTCCTCAAGATAAACGTCTTGAAATGCCAAAGAAAACGCAATAGCTAGAAGATCTCCGTCTTCTCTGTGACTTATCTTAGTAGTTACTTGTATTGAGATGAACGTTTCTGCAAGTAGGGATAACTTTGATAAATTAAATTCGAGAAAGGAAATGTTTAACTACAAGGATATCAGTATATCAATACGTAAGGTATATCAATATCCAATTGCTATGCAGTTAGATTTAATTAAGTTTCACTAGCCTCCACATGACCGCAATGTAGCGAACATATAACATGGTAAATGTATAACAACACACGTAATAAATATTCTGCATGTAAAATTTAAATTAATTTACACCCGAGTTACTGCACTTGCTCTCAAACAAAATTTCGTAAAAAAAAACGAGTCGTAGGTACGGATCAAATTTTAATCCAGCGATTGAGGCAATGTTTTAATTATATTTTCGTTGTTGTTGTTGAAAGTGTATACCGAACATGACATTGTTATTTATTTTCGTGTGTTGTGTATGTTCTTTCCACATTAATGTTGGGAATTATTTTATTTTATAAAATCCCCAACAAATTAACATTTTTTTTATTTCCGTGGCCGGCCAGTGTATCCAAAAAAAACTGACCATTGTACATAAATTGTACAAAAATAAAGGTGAATGCTGGAATTTTGCAGGCTTGCTAATATTGAACATTGGCTGGATACAAGTAAACAAGGGTTTGATCAATTTTATGCCATTCGAATGTAATATACAACAAAGGGATATATTCTATTTTCCCTGATAAATAAATCTTGACCAAAATTGCATTATGTATGTTTGATTGGTGTGGCATGCAATATTGGGTCTGGAGTACAATAGGAAATACCTGGAATGTTCAGCAAATAATAATTTGGGCTGCTGGTAAAATGTCCGGTTTTGTATTGTAGCTGATGATTGATTAATTGCTTTTCTCGAATTGAATTCAATTTATTTGCTGACTTTATTGAATTCTTTGACTATATGTCTGCTGTGGTACAATTCAATCAGAGTAAGAGAGTGGATGTCATTAAGCACTAAACACAAAGGAACAATCTGATTAGAACAGAAGAGGATATTTAGCGTTTGGATTGAACTAAAACACAGCTTAGTGTTGCGTTTGTACATTTTCCGTTGTTATTACTTGTATGCAGTGAAGCAACACCTCACGCAAAAAAAATGTGTTTCTAAATTTATATTCCGCGAATGTATTCTTGAATGCTCTACCTTTGATGTTGACTTGTTTCAACCAGTATAATGTTGCTTCTTGAATTTTAACAAAAATAGTTCTGCATTAATGCATTCTAATTTTATGCGATTGTCGTGCGGCTTTTCCCATTTATTCGGAATAACTTTGTAGTGCAAGTAGTATGTATAATCTAATCCATTCGCAAACCAGACAGAGCTAATATTTATATAATTTTATACACGAAGAAATATTAAAATCATTTCCTCGAAGCGTACACAAATACGGTGTATTATATAACCCTCTTGATACACAATCCCTTTTTAATATATGAAGTACAAAAAAAAAAACAGAATTTTTTTTGCAAAAAAAAATATTTCGTTAAATAAAAGTATAATACAGACTACAGAGTGAGATCCAGATCACTCTCGACTCGACAGGTTTTGGTTTTATATTTTGTTCATAATTCAACCACTTTCTGCTATTATTCGGATCTCTGGTACAGAAATTGTGATTATTCTTTCATGTGGACTCTTCACACGATCAAAACTGGCAGACAACAGCGAAAATTTTGATATTGTATTAGGTGTGTCATGCATGTACGTACATACTCGTATCCATCGTATTCGTATAATGAACAAAGTGTGTGATGTGGAAGAATTCCTTTCAGTTTAAATTAATACTACCCATGAGTGTTACAGTGGAGTTTCTCGAATGGTGTTAAGAGCATAAGTGTGAAAAAGGGGTAGAATTCATTGTATTAGTTTTTAAAGAAAATTTTCATTTTTAACACATAATAGTAGAGATTGCGTGAGCGTTGTTAAAGCTGGGTTAATGAGACAGCAGTTTGTACATGTATAAGCTCTGCGTAAATAATACCGCGATGTCATGTGTGTACATGGTAAGTATACATATATATATGTACAGTGTATGTTCAAAGGACTTATGGCATTCTGCAGACGCATAAAAAATTCTTTTATTCTTTTCAATTACTTGGTGTGTAAGCGGCTTGATCTTGAATTAAAGGAAATACATTTCAATCAAATTATCCATTGTTCAAAGAATGTTGAAATAATATTTCGCGTTAACCCTAAACATCCTTTGAGAGGCTGTTGTTTTAAGTATGTTTGATAATACCATAAAGGTGTTACACACAGAAAAAAATAACTCAGTTACAGTCCATTTGTTTCCCGATTTATTGCTCTGCTCTGTATAACAAAAAAAATGCCGACAATCTTTCGAAGCAGCTATTGTATAGATACACGCAGTTAATGCGTTAATCCTTTTGGTAAATAAACGAGACAAAATGCCTATTTCAGAGTTAATAAAAGCGATAAAGTGTGCGCTGTGGATGACCGTAATATTCCGCAAATCCAAAAATCTTTTGTAACAATGACGATGTTGTTTATATATTGGAGTGAGTTTTTCGTAAAACGTTTTATGCTATCCGTCTTTAAACTTGACGGTTTTACTAACGAAACCTTTGTACAGTTGAGTAACCAGAAAATCGACAATATTCTTGGAACAAGTGACGATTTCCCGATGACCGTACGAATGAATCTGGACGGGTTCTGTTGAAAATGTTTGACGTAGTTTAAAAATGTTTACAAAATGACGTAATACAGATAATATCCAGATTGTTGATATGGAAAGATTAGATTAGACGAGTTCATAAATTTTGTTCAGTTTTTGGTCAGAATGAAATTCACTTTCCAAATCGAAATATTGAAAATTGAAGTACGTATCAGTTTTGATTGAGCCTAGTTCAATGCTATTCTAATTTAAATTCATTTAAGTTTCTAATACGCGCACTGGAAATCATTTACGAAAATGCCGAACGAGAATACTGTCTCAAAACCACAGCGACTAAATTCTGTTGAAGGAAGCAGAAGAGGTGACTATTACGAAGTAAAAAGAAATCTTTTTTTGTTAGTTTTCGAGTATATAATTATTGCTGATGTTCAACATTTTTTAGACCGTTTTGAGACATGTCATCGATGCGCCGAAGGTGTGTCCCCCGGGCTACGCCTTGGATAAAAAAGGAAGATGTCAACCAATTTACCGATAAGGATTACGCTGCATGTTTGTCTGATTTTCTTTGTGAACGAAAGAAAACCTACATAATGTGATTATATCCGATCTAAAATACGATTCATAATGAAACTAAGTGACTGTATGCAATTCTTATTCGACGAATAAAAGTTTTACCTTTTCGACATTGATT